>NW_026705692.1:300000-426925 GCF_029867415.1 Vicia villosa
TTTTCATGAACGGTCTGCCTAAGATGATGGGAGCCCTGCTTGACTTAGTTTCTCCTTCCATGTCCAGACCAAGGGTGTGCATAAAATTCAGGGTTCTTCGAACAAAGCTTTAGAAACCAGAATTGATGAGCTGACCGCATTAGTCAAACAACTTGCAATAGCAAAACCTCAAACAACAACTGTGTGTGTCATTTGTACAGTTAATGATCATCCGACCGATACTTATCCTATTCTGAAAGATGATTCCGTTACCGAGCTGCCTCAAGCTTATGCAGCCAACCTTTACAACCAGAACAAGTACAACAACACCCCTGACTTGTCCACCAACAAATATCACCCCAATTGGAGGAACCATCCAAACCTTCGATATGGAAATCAGCAGCCCGCCCAACAACAACTGACTGTACCATTACCCCAGCCACATCACACCCCTCCAGCTACTTCCAGACCATCCTTAGAGTATCTTGTTAAACAAATGGCCGTGAACAACCTCCAGTTCCAACACAGGACCGATGCTAGCATCCAGACTTTGAACATACATATGGGACAACTTGCTACTCAAATAAATAGCATGCAAGCTCAAGGTTCGAACCAACTTCCAGCCCAAACAGTTGTCAATCTGAATGGTCCTAATGCTAATGTGAGTACTATTTATTTGCGATCCAGGAAAGTTACAGAAACAGCCCCTAAAAAGAATAAAAAATCATTGAGGTAACTTCTGAACTTTCTTCTTCTGAACCTTCTCCAGCTGAACCGTCTTCTCCTTTTTCTATTGTGGTAGAGACTGAAAAAAATAAAGAAAAAGAGTATACACCACCAGTCCCTTTCCCATATAGAGTTCTGAAAAATAAAAGAATTGAGGAGGGAGACAAAGATAAAGAAATTTTGGATATGTTAAGAAAAGTAGCGGTAAACATTTCGCTTCTTGATGTGATTAAGAAAGTGCCAAGGTATGCAAAGTTTCTGAAGGATCTGTGTACAAACAAGAGGAAAGTGAAAGGAAGTGACAGAGTCAACTTGGGAAGAAGCATCTCTGCTTTCATTCAACCCGAGCAAAATGTTTCAGCCATCTCTCAGGTCTTACCACAAAAGTGCAAGGACCCGGGAACTTTTACTATTCCTTGTACCATCGGGGATAAGAAATTTGATGAATTGATCCTCGAGGTTTAATTCTCCATTTACAATTGTCAAACTCTCCAAAACTCGTGAATAGAAAACGTGAATGGTGTCTGTACGGCCAGACCTAGACTCAAGAGAAGACAAAAGTAAAACCGGGTCATAACCCAACTGGGTCAAAAACATCCAGAACCCGGCCCACAATTGACCAAAACTCAAACAAACTACGGCTGCAACTTAAAACGAAAATTTGAAAATTATGCGCTGTGAATCTGACTTTCACTCCAACACGAAAGTCGTAGCTCTCTCTCTTAGCTTTCCGGCGATTATTAGAATGCCTCAATCGGATTCCTGGAACTCTAGTTATTATCGTTTCTGTGAAAGCTGCCAAAGCTGAAAATAAAATACGAAAATCAAATAAGCATAAAAATAAACTAAATTATGAAAACACATTAAAACATAAAAATAATCAAAACAAACCAAGGAAATACTTGAGTACAAACATGGAAGGATGTGCATAAAAATGCACTGATCAGGTCCACTTAGCAACAATGGAGTATACATGATCTTGGTGATGACACATGTTGGACGATTAGTTATTATTCATATTAGCCACAAAAGTCGATTCTAATATTAATCTCGGTATTTATGCCTTAATTTTACAGCGAGAGAACCTCTACCAATGATTGTCTCAAAGCATACAAACATCGGCTTGAGTACCAATATGCTCTTTAGACGATGGATGTAGTGATCCTCGACCAAGCACCCCCGAAGGATCTTCAAATCAGAAATTGACGATGAATCACGAAAGGGTGTAATCGGCAGAACATCTGATCTTCAAGGAGGAAATTCAGGTTTACAATTCTTGGTACGTCTTCTTGAGGATCATATACGAGCGAGTCAAATGGAAACAAGAAGCAAAGTACTCCGCCATAAAAAGACTCATTTTATCATATGCAATAGCTTTGATATCTCTGAAGATAACCATAAGTATTATGACATGGAGATAACTGGTCTCTTGGTGATGTCCTAGAGGATGCATCGTTGACACTAACATCAAAAGTCAATGATTGGCTGTAGTGGCACCACTGGGCATGGAAGAAATAAAACCTCTTCTTCAGGTTAGGGACTATCGAGATGTTGTGAAAGTTTGGCATTCAACCGTTGCAAAATCCACCATTAAAAGATAAGCAATTATTATTGGTTTTCAATGCTATTCTGATGTTACTACTCGAACTATATTCAGTATTTATATGGTAATCAAACTATGTGTTGATGGTTGAGTTTTCTTTGAGGTTTATTTAATAGTCAAGTTGTCTGACTTGAATTGAAGGCAAATATCATCGTAACTTGAGGTTAGGTGATTGGTTAGGCAAGTAGCAGGGGCTGTTATTTGTATTAATATTAGCGTGTTAGTATCCGATACGTGTCAATTCAATATATTCAGAAGAAAGCCATGGCGATGAAAGTTAATGGTCGGATGCCAAAAGGAATAAAAGTCTCAAGGGGATGACACATTGCATGAAGTTAAACATGTTGCAGTGCAAGATATGAAGTATGTGAATCTGCTAAACATCGTCATCGGCATAACACTTTGATGCTAGAAATTTGAGCATATAGTGTCTCAATCCGAATCTCTTGTCAGGTGTTGTGAGGAAATTAAGCATGTTCAATCTATATGTTCCATGAAGAAAGCTTAAAGGACGGTGGAGTAAGGAGCAGGTGGAGCTAAAAATGGATGACTATATATCATATTGAATCAAAATTAACTCGGCTAAAGAGTTTTTGAACTATTGTCGAACAAGATGAATGCAAATCTACCCTGGAAGCCTGTACCGGTTACGAAGGAATTCGACAAATTTCTTGACATCAACTAAGAAGGGTGCCCAAAAATATCACCATAACGCTCTGATCTTGTCATAAGGTAGGGACAGGTTGATCTCGGGGTATATAAATGACCGTGCCGAGTAGGAAAGAGATATTCACTTGTCTAGCTTGCTTAGAGATAAGAAGTTGCAACTATTGAGGATTTCATAATACAAAGAGACGTATATTAGGGATATAAGTAAGGCTTAGAGATTTGTTCCCTTTCCTTTTTTATGCATGCTTAGATGTTGTAGAGATACACCACATGATCACCCTGACCTCACATGTCACGAAACTGCACATATTTACTTCTATAATATTAGTGGATCATGGCTTAACTCATTCGCTCTTGATATATTATATCTTCGATTCACACTATTTAGCACTAATTTAGGTGAAAACTGAATGCAACAGACCACATATTATTTCTCTCTCTGCTCATGCTTAAAACTTAAACATAATCAAATGCAAAATCAATCTAAGTAATTGCATTTTCCCCGTAGGTACGATAGTCTTTCTTTATCTCTTGCTACAATCAAACATACATGTATACTTGCATGTGACACAATAATTATTCAAGTAACAAGATTTTGGCGTCGTTGCCGGGGATTGGTTTAGTTACATTTATGATTTTGTGTTTGGGTGTTTTTATCATTTGAGCCTTTAACGTTGGTTGTAATCTATTGTCACGAAAATTGTTTATCTATCGTATGCACATGTCGTTACGCCTAGTTTACACTAGATATCATGAACCTGAAAGAACTCTCAGTGAGCTAAGAAAACAACAACGTATTGAACATCCACCTGAGAACCCTACTCATTTTAATTTGTAAAACTTCAATTACCTAGATATACTTGAGGAAGAAGTACAAGAGGAGGAAATCCTTGTCATAGCTGATAACGACATTATTGGCATTGCCAATGATAAGGCATGCAACATCAGAGACTATGAAGTTTTTGATCCAAATTCCATGAGCATTGGTATCATCATACCAGAAATCATTGCATATCAGATTGAATTAAAGCATATTAAGTTTCAGATGCTGCAAACCACTAGAATGTACGTACTCAGGTTCTCCCAATGAAGATCCTTATTTGCACTTACGAAAATTCCTGGAAGTTGCTAGTAATTTTAAGATTCTAGGCGTGACTGATGATGCCTTTAAGTTGAGGTTGTTTCCTTATTCTATGAGAGATAGGGAAAGAGCTGGATAATTTCCTTAGAGCCTAATTCTATTGCCATAATGATTCAACTAAAGAAATCAAAACAATAAAGTCGCCATGGAGTATTTATTTATCCCACGAGAAGGGAAAGGAAAACACTGAAGAAAACCTATAAGGGAAAAAAACAAGATCTCATGACCAAGAGAGATGGTAAGGGAGAATTTGGAGAGTGTTTGGAAGAGTTTTGTGAGGTGTCCATGTGAGTTTTCCACTTGGATTTTGGACCCTTGATGAAATTGTATTGATGGTGAGGATGATTTATAAAAAAAAAAAACCTGTTAGCATTTGTGTTTCTTTGTAATAAAAATGAAATTTGATGAATTTGTAAATTTGAATTTGAATGAAATTATGGAATTTATGCAAGTGGAAGCTTTGTTTTTTCTGAGTGTGAGGAGCGTGTATTGTGTATGGTATAGGTACCAACTTGAATTTCTCATGGCTTGGCAAATGGCTTGGACCAAGCATAAATGGGCCTCAAAACTTGAATTAACTTGAACCTCCCTTTCTTCTTGCACTTATTCACCAAGAAAATGGAAACAAGAACAAAAATAATAACAAAAGAAAATGGTAAAAGAAAAATGATTTCTATTAAATATAATTTAAAGTTCAATTTAATCTAAATTGAATTAAAAACTAAAATTTATAAAATCGTGCAAGATTAGTAAAATATGAACAAAAATATTAGATCGTAAAATCGAACCAAGTGCAATAAAACTTGTTCAAATGGTCTTTAGTATTCAGAATATAGCATACACATCCAAATGGATGGAAATAAGAAATGTTGGGCTTTCTGTTCTTCCACAATTCATAAGGAGTCTTATTTAGAATAGGTCTTATGGAGATTCTATTCTGAATATAACAAGCTGTGTTAATTGCTTTTTCCCAGAAATGCTTAGCCATATTAGTCTCATTGATCATGGTTCTGACCATTTTTTGTAGAGTCATATTCTTTCGTTCTACAACTCAATTTTGTTGTGGAGTTCTAGGACAAGAGAAATCATGGGCAATACCATTTTCTTTGAAATAAATTTCAAAGAATCTGTTCTCAAATTCACCACCATGATCACTTCTGACTTTTATGATTTTGCATTCCTTTTCAAATTGAATCTGAGTGCAGAAGTCAAAGAACACAGAATGTGACTCATCCTTGTGTTTTAAGAACTTTACCCAAGTCCATCTGCTATAGTCGTCTACGATGACCAATCCATATTTCTTGCCTCTGATTGATGCTGTTTTGACTGGGCCAAAAAGATCAATGTGCCGAAGTTCTAAAGGCCTAGAGGAAGAGACAACATTTTTAGACTTGAACGCGGGTTTTGAAAATTTCCCTTTCTGACATGCTTCACAAAGAGCATCTGATTTATATTTCAGATTAGGGAGTCCTCTGACCATATTGATTTTGTTAATCTGAGAGATCTTAATCAAACTAGCCTGACCCAATCTTCTGTGCCAGACCCACTGCTCTTCGTTAACAGACAGAAGGCAAGTAACCTGTTGGTTCTTAAGATCTGAAAGATCAATCTTATTGATTTTGTAAATGTTGTTTTTATCCTTCTGACTAATAGCTTTACAAGACTTTTGATAAAAGATTATGTCATAACCATTGTCACTTAATTGACTTATGGACAATAAGTTATGAGCTAATCCATCTACTAAAAGAACATTAGTTATAGAGGGAGAATTACCAATACATATGGTTCCTGAGCCAATGATTTCGCCCTTCTGATTCCCTCAAAACTTTACTTCTCCAGCAGATTTAAGTTCCAGATCTTGGAACATAGACCTTCTTCCCGTCATGTGCCGTGAGCATCCAGAGTCCAGGTACCATGACATGTTTGCCTTTTGCGCTGTTAAGGAGATCTGAAACAGGAATTATCTTATCCTTACGTACCCACATTCTTTTGGGTCCTTTGGGGTTAGGCCTTCTCACGTTCTGTTTGAACTGAGATTTCACATAAGATTTACCAGAATATGCAACAACATTTTTCTTTGGGTGTGTGATGTGGAAACTCTTAGAGTGAGATGTGTGTTTAATATCATGAGAGTGACCATATTTAAACTGTTCATGCAGAGGTTTATATTTAATGATCATATCATCAACAGGTTCTACTCTATATGGTATTTCTCCCTCAAAGCTTATGTCTATTCTTTTGTTTCCACTTACCCCATAGATCATAGAGGCTAGCTGGCTTCTGCCTATGCCTCTAAATAAGAACTTTATGAAACTTAGGTCATATTCTTTCAGAATATTGTTAGTGCTTGGGATAGACTCTTCTGAACTTAAAGATGTTTTTAGAGTATCAACATCTTTGGTTAGTTCTAAAACTTTTTGTTTGAGTTCAGAGTTTTCTACTTCAAGCTTCGTAGTTTCAAAAGCAAATGTCTTTCTCAGACTTTTGTATTTGTGACTAATCTTACTCTTAATTTCCAGAAGTTCTGAAAGACTAGAAACTAACTCTTCTCTAGTAAGTTCAGAAAATACCTCTTCAGAATCTGAGTCTGATGTAGATTCTGATTCTCCATCAATAGTTGCCATGAATGCTAAGTTGGCTTGCTCATCTTCAGTGTCCGACTCTTGATCAGAAGAATCCGAGTCATCCCAGGTAGCCATTAGAACTTTCTTCTTTTCAAATCTTTTCTTGGGCTTTTCCCTTTGAAGCTTTGGACATTTATTCTTGTGAGGTTCCTTGCATTCATAGCAGACAACTTTCTTCTTGCCAGATCTTCTGTGAACAGAAGATTCTCCCTTTTCAGGTCTTTTGAAGCTCTTGAATCTTCTCTGCTTGCTTTTCCAGAGTTGATTCAATCTTCTAGAAATAAGAGACAGTTCATCCTCTTCTTCATATTCTGACTCTTCAGATCTTTCTTCTTCTGCCTGAAAAGCGTTAATGCATTTTTTATTATTTGATTTCAAAGCAATAGACTTACCTTTCTTCTTAGGTTCATTTGCATCCAGCTCAATCTCATGACTTTTCAAGGCACTTATCAGCTCTTCAAGAGACACCTTATTTAGATTCTTGACAATCTTGAAGGCAGTCACCATGGGTCCCCATCTTCTGGGTATGCTTCTGATAATCTTCTTTACATGATCAGCTTTGGTGTAGCCTTTATCTAGCACTCTCAATCCAGCAATTAGAGTCTAGAATCTTGAAAACATTGCTTCAATGTTCTCATCATCTTCCATCTTGAATGCTTCGTACTTGTTGATGAGAGCCAGAGCCTTTGTCTCCTTTACTTGAGCATTTCCCTCATGAGTCATCTTTAGATATTCAAAGATATCATGAGTTGTTTCTCTATTTTTTATCTTCTCATACTCATCATGAGAGATATCATTTAGCAGAATAGTTCTTGACTTATGATGATTCTTGAACATTTTCTTTTGATCATCACTCATAGCTTGTCTGGTGAGCTTGACTCCTTGAGAAGAAATTGAATGTGTGTAACCATTCAATACAAGATCCCATAAGTCACCATCTTGGCAAAGAAAGTAACTTTCAAGTCTATCTTTCCAATACTCAAAGTTCTCACCATGAAAGACTGGTGGTCTATTGATTCCATTTCAACTAGAGTTACCATTGTTACTTTGATCAATATTAGTTGTGGTTGGAGTAGGATTAACCATAGCGTGTTTTTCTTCCCGAATCTTTTCTCTAACACGGTTAAGTGTTTGCACCTAGAACCGGCCCTCTAATGCCAATTGAAGGGTAGAAAAAAACTTAGAAAGGGGGGATTGAATAAGGGTTTCTTCTTGAAAAAGGAAGATTAAAAATATTGAACACAATTATTTTTATCCTGGTTCGTTGTTAATCAAACTACTCCAGTCCACCCCTTTAGAGTGATTTACCTTAACTGAGGATTTAATCCACTAATCAATCTTGATTACAATGGTTCTCCACTTAGACAAACTTCTAAGTCTTCTAGAGTATACAAATCACAACTTGATCACTCTAGGAAATTCTTTTTACAATGATGTAAACAAATCTTACAAGAGTTTAAATTGCTTCTTAAAAAGCTATAATCACCAAGTGATTTTTCTCTCAAGTTTAAGTTCTAAAACACTCACTAAGATATTACAAAGTTATGAGGTTGAAGATGAAGTTCTTCTTTGATTTTGAGTGAAAGCGTTTTGACAGCGTTTTGATACTTAGAGAAAGATTTGTTTTATGCTTCACCATCATAACTTCTTTATATAGGAAGTGAGAAAATGTGACCGTTGAATGCATTTAATGCATTGCATGAATAGTACACTGCTGCATTTAATGTTTCACTCTTTTGTCAACTACCTCGAGCCATGCTTCAACTGCTTTTGTTGACTTTTCCTTTTGTAGCTTCTAACGTTCCTTTTGTCAATCAGACATATTTGACGTTGTAGCCTTTTCATCTTGTACTTGCTTCTGGACTCAGACTATTAGAATAACGTTTGAATATCAGAGTCTTCAGCTTTGGTGCAGATGCAACTTCAGTCAACAGACTATGGAAGTGCTTTAGAGTGTGATACCATCAGATTTTCAGAGCCTTGCTTTTGACTGCCATCTTCTGATGCTTTCCAGATCATGTTCTGATTTCTTCAAGACCATCTTCTGATGTCTGACAAACCATGTTCTGAGGAAGCCATCTAGATCATTTGGGTTAGAGCTTCTGAACGCTGATATAGTGCATACTCTTTTATACTTTTCCTGAAATGGAAAACGTGAATAATTAGAGTACCACATTGTATTATAAAAAATTTATACATAATGTTATTATTAAAACTAAGAATATTGATCAGAACATTTCTTGTTCTAACAATCTCCCCCTTTTTGATGATGAAAAAAACATACAGAATTGATATGAATTTGTATCCAGAATATCAGATGAAAAAGACAATACACAAATATAGCATGAAAGCATATTAATCAGAGTGTGTGAATATGTCTCCCCCTGAGATTAACAATATCCCCCTGAAATTAATACTAGAAGAATTTATAAATAAAAGACTTCCCTGAGTATTTTCCATTTCAGATGAGACTTTCACGTTGAACTTTAAACTTCAGATGATTCAGAGCTTTACTTCAGAGCTTCCATTTGACAGCTTCAGAGCTTTGAATTTCTCTTTGAGAGCACTTGGCTTTATTAGAGCATCAAAAATACTTGCTTGTATCAGAGCTTTAAGTTTTTGTAACAGAGCATAGCTTGCTTCTGATCTTGAGACTTCTTGTATCAGAACATTAAGCTTTAATTGCTTCAAATCTTTAAGAGAGTTTCTCTAGATACGTTTCTCCCCTTTTGAGCTTGTTCAGATTATCACATTCCTGATAAACTATCAGAGACAGAAAAATTGCAATTTTTGTTAGGAATGTTGAGACTTAACCCCAACAAATGATATTATAAATCAATTAAAATAGCACGTTTCTCCCCCTTTTTGTCATAACATCAAAAAGCATAAAAGATTTAGATGAAAGACACACATAGTGAAGAAAGAAAATATATTTTCATTGATAATCATAAGGGAAGAGTACAAGGCAGATGCAAAACAAAATAGATGCAAGAAACAAGAAAAAACAACTAAGACATAAGACACAGACTACGACTGGTTAAGCTTTGAGGCTAAGGCTACCAGAAGGTTCTTAATCTCAGCGGTGTCTTCAGCTTGCTTCTTGGAATATTCTTTAGATCTTTGCATCCAAGTTCTGAATTCAACATTGGTGTCATCCTGCTTGTCCAGACGACTGAACACTGAAGCTTGATTATGTTGAAGTTCCTTCAGAGTTTCCAATAGAACAAATGTTGAAGGACCAGCAGAAGAAGCAACAGGATTCTCTTCAAGAACCGGAGGATCAGCAGATGCTTCAACCATTTGAGCATCAACAATAGGATTTTCCTCAACAGGAATATCTTCACCAGGATGCTCTTTAATAGGTTCTTCTTCAGCATCATACTCATAGACAAGATACTCCATATCAGGATTCTCCTCAAGAGATATCTCCCTAAACCAGTTAAACAAAGTAAGAAAATCTCCTGTCAGAACTGAAAACGGATAAGGAGTCCAGACAACCAGAGGCAGAGGATTATCTACTTCCATTTCATCAACAAAGGGAGCTTCTTCCAAAGGCTTCCAGTCAGAAACTGGATCATAATACTAGCCACCATATATCCACCAATTCACCAATCTTCCATTCGATTATCCAAAACCTGCATCTTATTTCACCTTCAGTTGCACAAATTAACATCACCGATTTATAGCGGGGAAAATTTGAGAACGAAACCATTAGATTGACTCGACTCAATATTTCAGTGAAAGTCGCCACCGCGCTTTATTATTTCCAAAGGAAAAGGGAAAAGAACGAAGAAAATCCAAAGTTTGTTTTTAAAACAAAAAGAAGAGATCTTAGGTACGGGTGTTGATTATACAAGGGGAAGGTTTTAATCACCCACATATCTGTGGTACTCCACAGGAACCTTTTTGAAAATACGTGTCGTGTGTGCTAAAAAAGGGTTTGTTTGAATTTTTAAAATAAGCTCGGCAAAGAATTAAGCCTTGTGCCTACATACCTCCTCGGTACTGTCGCGGGGAAAAATCGTATCTTTTTGTGGATGAGACACCTGATGCCTTCTTTGGGCTCGAGTGCTCAAAAAATGATTTTTCTTTTGTTTCGACCAAACTTTTTATTGTTTCCAAAGTAGGAAAAAGGAAAAAAGCTGCAATAACCTTAAAAGTGGGGGAGAGATCTTTGGATAAGAGGGTTGGTTATACGAAGGGAAGGTATTAGCACCCAACGTATCTATAGTACTCTATAGGTTTCTTTGCTATGTTTTTCATTCTGTGTTATTGAGAGGTTCTGTTGTGAGATAGGTGGGACCTAAGGTGTTTGTTTGATTATGCTCGCAAAGATCATCGCGATCCTCTGCATACATATCCCTTAGAGGGAATCAGAGCATCTGTAGCTCGGGGTCTACGGGTGCTAAGGTTTGAGTGGTTTGAGGGAGAAGTTTTGCTCGCCAAGGATACGACCTTGTGCCTACGTATTCTCAAAGGGATGTTGAGAAAGTCAGAGCAATCGTAGTTCCCACTTATGCTAGTGGAAGCAAAGGATAAGAGACAAATGTCATCTAAATGTTCGATGTATCTAATCTATATCATCACATACACCTGTTTGATTTTGTTTGAAAATCTTTTCATTATAAGCCCTGGGCCATGCCACTTATGGTGCTTAGAATGATAAAGATGCTTTTTAGCCAGCCTTGTGGCAAAAACTTTCAATGAAGTCAGCCTTGTGACAAAAAGTTTTGATTAATCAGCCAGCCTTGTGGCAAAAGTTTCAATGAAGTCAGCCTTGTGACAAAAAACTTTGATTAATCAGCCAGTATGGTGGCAAAAAGGTTTGATTGATTAGCCAGCCTTGTGGCAAAAAAAGTTAAGTTGATTGATTGATTGATTGATTGTTTGTGATGATATAGAAGAAATACTCCTATCATAGAGATGATAAATGTCTAATATCATAGGGTATTTGATTTGGATATTGGGGATGCTTATAAGAAGCCCGTGGGTCCTTGTACGAAGCCCAAGAGGAGGCTATTCGAGGGTCCTTGCATTGTAAGCCCAAGAGGAGGCTATGGGAGGGACAATCGAGGGTCCTTGCATTGTAAGCCCAAGAGGAGGCTATGGGAGGGACAAGTCGTTTGTACGAAGCCCAAGGGGAGGCGTGGTATAGTTGGTTTGAGCTCTTAGAGAGATTTCACCGGGAAACCATACTCTATGTCCTAACCTAAAATAGGGAGATTCTTTGCACGAAGCCCAATAGGAGGCTATGGGGAACCTAGTGTTGTACTAAGTTGAACAAGCATATATATAACACAATCACAAATATGAACAAGTACGAACAAATATGAACAAGTACATGAACAAATATGAACAAATATGAACAGTTATATATGATAAAGTGTGTGTATACAATGGAGTTTATGAAGGAAATATACCTGTAAGCATGATCCGTTTGTAAACACGGGGGGCTCGGGACTTATACTCGGGGAGAGGCCCATTGAGTTTATTCAAAGCTATGTAAACAGGTATTTACAAAAGGGCTTGGGACTTATACCTATGTGGAGGCCCATGGTATTTTTGGGAAGATTTAAAGGAAACCTTCATTTTTGATTTGTTATTCGAAGTTAAAAATCAAATTGATCGAGGTATGTACAAAAAGGTGTATGTACAATGAAATACCTAATTTCATGCAAAGGAATGGGACTTATACCTATGTGGAGGCCCCTGTTTTATTTACAAAACATGGTTAATTGTTTTATTAACAGACGCAAGGTTTCGTCTTTTGAAAACAGTTTGAAAGTTTTGTTTTGAAAGAAGTTTTATGTTTAAAGAAAAATTGTACAAAGAAAAAAGGGAATGGGTATGTACAAAAGGGGCTCGGGACTTATACCTACATGGAGGCCCATGGTATTTTGAAAATCAATTGATCAATCCAAAAAGATTTAATCAATAGTTTCTTTTGAAAAGAAAACCAAAAAGAAATGGTTTATCGTTTTGAAAAACTGTGATCGTTTGTTTTAAAACAGTTTGAAATTTTGACAGAAATCAAATTAATTAAGATAAACACAAAGATTATACTTAATTAACACCTAAATGATTAGGGTTTGATCACAAAATATTTACAAATGATTAAGTTTGAAAAATCAAACGAAAAACAATATTTAAAGTATTTTAAAAACACTTAAAAACATGTCATTTTAAACCTAATTAAAAATGTATTAAATAAATATTTTTTTGTGATTTTTTTGGATATTCATAAAATATATGTGTTAAATAAAGAGTGTGTAAAAAATGAAGTGAAAATGAATTAGTTTGATTGGTTAATTAATGGGTTGAAGTTGTGAAGAAAATAGAGAAAAAATAGTGATAAAAAAGAGGTTTTGGTCCCTAAGGGTGTTGAACCCACGACCTGGAGGTTGTTTCTCAAAACAAAAGCCAACTGAGCCACGCTTGTGGCTTGTAACATACACGCGTCCATTTAGTTATATTAACAAACAAGAATTTGAAATTTCTGAACCAAAAAACGCGCCAAGAACACCATCCCCATTTGAATTTGAAAATCTTCAAAACTGAACCAAAATGATCAAGTGAAGGGTGTATCTTACTCGTTTTTTCATAAGGAACATGATGGTGACCTTTAATTTCATTTATTTTCACTCTAAGGCTATCAATTTTCTGATGAACACGAGGAACCCTAATTCTATGATTCAATCTGAAATTGTGTATGATTGATGAATTATGAAATTGATTGAGGGCTATTGATCAGTGATAGTGCAGAAACAAGATGGCAACTCAATTTTTCATTTATGATGCATGTATGTTCGAGTTTGAAGTTCATGAGGCTTACCTTCAAAAACGGCAAAACTGGAGATTGAATTCTTCAATAGAGGTGTTACAGATGTTGCTTCTTGATCTGGACAGCTTCAATGGACCTTATGGAAGGTGTCTGGACGCTTGGAACCACCCGAATTCATCTGAGCATGGCCATGGTACCCGATCTGCAGAAGCTTCAAGAGTGAATCGAATTTGATGATGGAGATGTTTCAGGCCATGTGTGATGGTTGGGATAGCTCACATATGGTATATGGAATGTATTTGGATGATTAGCTTGGTCAGAATTGGCCTGGAATTTATTTTGGCATGATAAGGCTAGTGTTATGCATATTTGGGAAGTGAGGTAGTGATTCTGAGTTCTTGATGTTTTTGGAAGGTTTCAATGGTTCAAACAACTTCCATATGGTATTTGGGAAGTGTTAGAAGCATCACTTTGCTTAGAACTTCAAAGGTTTAGAGGTTGAGAATTTTACCTCTTTTGAAAAACTATGAAACTTGCATTCTAAGAAAGGAAGAGAAAACCTATGTTTATGAGGTTTTGGTGTGATTTGGAGAGTGGAAATGACCTCTATTTATAGGCCAAGCTTTCTGAATACAAAGCCCTTGCAAGTGGATCAAAGAGTGATGATTTGGCTTAAGAGATAAAATGGAATCTTTACATTTAATGCAAATGGTTAAAAGTGACTTAACCATGGTTATTTTGCCAAGCTTCTTATCTCTTTCCTTTCTGATCCTAAACCAGAAAATATCTCTCAATTATTGCATTGGTGTGTCATCACTTGTGTTATAGGTCACATGGTACATAACTTTGGCAAAAATGACTTGAAATTTCAAGTGAAATGGTCACTAATGGAGAAATTCAAAGCCATAGCTACACTCCATATTTTTTCATGCTCTTGGACATTTTGGAAAGCTCATGTTACACACTTCAAAACCCTAGTTGGAAGTTTCTTCAAGACCTTTAAGGAAATGTGTGAAAAAGATCCATGAACTTTGAGAAAAATGAGATTTCAAGTGAAATTTTCAAAAGATACCAACTTTGAAGCTCCATATCTCTTAAATGGTTGATCTTTTGGAAAATCGTCATATGTGACAAAGTTGTTTATTGGATCAAAATCTACAACTTTCATGTTGGAAGTTTTTTTCAGTTTGTAGGTGAAATTTTGAGAAATTCCCTTCCAAAGTTTGGAAAAAACCATTGAAAAACACTTAGAAAATTTTCTAAGTATGGAAAGTCAAACCTTTGACTTTTTGATTCTTGATTGATTTTCTTGATTTTTCTTGATCAAATGACTTCATATATCATATATTGATGATTCAAAACTTCAAAAGTCATGGTTGACCAAAATTCCCCAAAAGTCAATGGTGATCTTGTACAGTTGACTTTTTCAGATGAATCGCGTTTCTGGAGGTTTCAAATGAACCAGGCTATCCTCACCAAATGAATGGTATGAATGGATCATGTTGAGTTATTGGAGGACCTTGAGCCATGGTTTAAGTTGTGGTACCATGTTCTGATTAAAAAGTTAGTGGTTCAAGTGAATTAGGTCAAAAACCCTAATTGTCGACCTGATGAAATTGATGACTGTGGATCTTGAATTGAGATGTAATTTCCATTGGATATTGTCATAGGGATTATTTGAAGATGATTGAAACCTTTGAGTGATCCCTTGGAGCTTTTTAAGGTTTCCCAAATGTGATCCCTGATTTTAGTCCCTGATAGCTCAAAAACCCTAATCTGATGATTTGAAATTTCACTGTTGATCAATCCTTGTGTAGGAGATGTCTTGAGTCAATAGATTAGGTAAAAATGATGTACTTGGGGTCTTGAGGTCATGTCCCAAGTCATTAGGTCAAATCCTGAGCAAAAGTCAGGAGTATACTGTCTTCAGTCAAAACCCTAATCTGGTTGATTCAGAGCTTTTGAGCTTGTTGAAATGAGACTTTGAGGACCAAATGTTGATTGTTGATGAAGATAGTTCCTTTGAGATGAAGGGAGAACAAAACCCTAATTGATTTTTACTTGTACTGATGAGTGATTTCTTGATTTAATCCTGCTGAGTCACAAGTAGCAAACACAAACTATGCAATTTGTTAGAGATGCAAATGATGCATATGCACATGATATGAGGTGGTATCTTAGGTCAAAAATTGGGGTATGACAGGTACAATGGAGAAGTCAGAGCTAATGTGGTTCCTCTTAAAAAGGAAAAATGTTTTTAAAAAAAATCGAATAAACATTTTATCGTCGTCGGAGAGAAATACTCAGCCATTGATCTTGAGCATGAGAACAAATGAGTTCTTTGCATCGCAAATGAAAGAAGGGCTCCAACTCGGATGGAAATCAACGAGTATGCCACTAGCTCTCTCACGCGGAAAAGATCTCATTATATCAATCAATTTCAAAATCGTGGGGGTATCACAACTCAATACAATAATTAATCGTGTCTAAAATTTTGCAAAAATGGCCACTAAGGGCAAAAGATATTTTTAAGAAAGGTTTTTAAAGAGGTTTTGCAAACATAAGAAGATTTTGTAAAAAGGGAGAAGATTTTGAAAATCTAAGAATGGGGCAAGAGACGAAGAGGCTGTCCTAGTGCGTAAAATAAAAGCTAAGGAAAGAAACGATCTAACCGAAATAAGAAGCCAACACTTGACATTACGAGTCAAGGTAGATTTCCCATCCTTTGGATTATCAATACTAAACCAACACATTACCACTTGGGGATCCAAATGAACTTATTATCTCTAGTACCACTTTGCATTAAGCACATTAAAATTCTGACAAAAATCGGGCAGAGTAACAACTGTTTTCGGGTAAAATCTTTATCACGACTGATGGGTCTGTTACGTATAGCCTAAATATAGAACTTCATGTGCACAGCCTATCAAAGTAATATATAAGATTATCGAACCACAGAGACCAATCATCAATCTATAAACTCTATTGCTAAGGTGCTTATCTAAGGTGAACAAGAATATTGTTGTGAATGCAGTGCAACAAGGTAAGTAGGTGAAGTGAATAACAGTTTTAAGCGACATGTTGGAATGTAAATCATGAAATCAGACTATGATCCAGTCATGCATAAATGAAACAACTCATGGGGCAGTATTTTCTATTCGTAGCAAATAATCAATTTAACGGGAACTTGTAGCTTTTGGCTACTAAGAACCGAGTTTACTCTTTAATTTAACTTCCTTTATTGTCACATATAAAGGGTGCCTTCCGCGTTAAAGAGGTAAACCTATTTTTAAGAAATTGATAGTTTTGACTTAATAGAAAAGTGATTTTTACTTGGAAAGATTAACTTAAAGAGACTTTTAGCTTTTGGCCAAGAGTCAGATTTCAAACCTACAAACGCGTCCGAAAATAGTTTCAAAATCGTTTTCTAAAAAGAGTTCATGATTCCTATTTAACCAACCAAATCACTTTCGCTTCTTTTGCTTGGTTAAATAATAATCAAGTCATATCATAAATATGGACGGCTTTGGATCTTACTGTAGCGGGGAAAATCTGAGATCGAAGCCATAGGATTGACTCGACTCAATATTTCAGTGAAAGTCGCCACCGTGCTTTATTGTTTCCAAAGGAAAAGGGAAAAGAACGAAGAAAACCCAAAGTTTGTTTTTTAAAACAAAAAGAAGAGATCTTAGGTACGGGTGTTGCTTATACAAGGGGAAGGTTTTAAGCACCCCTCATATCTGTGGTACTCCACATGAACCTTTTTTAAAATCTGTGTCGTGTGTGCTAAAAAAGGGTTTGTTTTATTTTTAAAATAAGCTCGGCAAGACGTTAAGCCTTGTGCCTACATACCTCCTCGGTGCAATGGAGAAGTCAGAGCTAATGTAGTTCCGCTTAAAAGGGAAACATTTTAAAACCGAATAAACACTTTATCGTCGTCGGAGAGAAATACTCAGCCATTGATCTTGAGCATGAGAACAAATGAGTTCTTTGCATCGCAAATGAAAGAAGGGCTCCAAATCGGATAGAAATCAACGAGTATGCCACTAGCTCTCTCACGCGGAAAAGATCTCATTATATCAATCAATTTCAAAATCGTGGGGAATCGTTACTCGTTTTGACAATTAGTCGTGTCTAAACTTTTAAAGAAAAGGCCACTAAGTGCAAAAGATATTTTTGGAGAAAATTTTTAAAAAGGTTGCAAACGTAAGAAGGTTTTGTAAAAAGGGAGAAGATTTTGAAAATCTAAGAATGGGGCAAGAGACGAAGAGGCTGTCCTAGTGCGTAAAATAAAAGCTAAGGAAAGAAACGATCTAACCGAAATAAGAAGCCAACACTTGACATTACGAGTCAAGGTAGATTTCCCATCCTTTGGATTATCAATACTAAACCAACACATTACCACTTGGGGATCCAAATGAACTTATTATCTCTAGTACCACTTTGCATTAAGCACATTAAAATTCTGACAAAAATCGGGCAGAGTAACAGCTGTTTTCGGGTAAAATCTTTATCACGACTGATGGGTCTGTTACGTATAGCCTAAATATAGAACTTCATGTGCACAGCCTATCAAAGTAATATATAAGATTATCGAACCACAGAGACCAATCATCAATCTATAAACTCTATTGCTAAGGTGCTTATCTAAGGTGAACAAGAATATTGTTGTGAATGCAGTGCAACAAGGTAAGTAGGTGAAGTGAATAACAGTTTTAAGCGACATGTTGGAATGTAAATCATGAAATCAGACTATGATCCAGTCATGCATAAATGAAACAACTCATGGGGCAGTATTTTCTATTCGTAGCAAATAATCAATTTAACGGGAACTTGTAGCTTTTGGCTACTAAGAACCGAGTTTACTCTTTAATTTAACTTCCTTTATTGTCACATATAAAGGGTGCCTTCCGCGTTAAAGAGGTAAACCTATTTTTAAGAAATTGATAGTTTTGACTTAATAGAAAAGTGATTTTTACTTGGAAAGATTAACTTAAAGAGACTTTTAGCTTTTGGCCAAGAGTCAGATTTCAAACCTACAAACGCGTCCGAAAATAGTTTCAAAATCGTTTTCTAAAAAGAGTTCATGATTCCTATTTAACCAACCAAATCACTTTCGCTTCTTTTGCTTGGTTAAATAATAATCAAGTCATATCATAAATATGGACGGCTTTGGATCTTACTGTAGCGGGGAAAATCTGAGATCGAAGCCATAGGATTGACTCGACTCAATATTTCAGTGAAAGTCGCCACCGTGCTTTATTGTTTCCAAAGGAAAAGGGAAAAGAACGAAGAAAACCCAAAGTTTGTTTTTTAAAACAAAAAGAAGAGATCTTAGGTACGGGTGTTGCTTATACAAGGGGAAGGTTTTAAGCACCCCTCATATCTGTGGTACTCCACATGAACCTTTTTTAAAATCTGTGTCGTGTGTGCTAAAAAAGGGTTTGTTTTATTTTTAAAATAAGCTCGGCAAGACGTTAAGCCTTGTGCCTACATACCTCCTCGGTGCAATGGAGAAGTCAGAGCTAATGTAGTTCCGCTTAAAAGGGAAACATTTTAAAACCGAATAAACACTTTATCGTCGTCGGAGAGAAATACTCAGCCATTGATCTTGAGCATGAGAACAAATGAGTTCTTTGCATCGCAAATGAAAGAAGGGCTCCAAATCGGATAGAAATCAACGAGTATGCCACTAGCTCTCTCACGCGGAAAAGATCTCATTATATCAATCAATTTCAAAATCGTGGGGAATCGTTACTCGTTTTGACAATTAGTCGTGTCTAAACTTTTAAAGAAAAGGCCACTAAGTGCAAAAGATATTTTTGGAGAAATTTTTTAAAAAGGTTGCAAACGTAAGAAGGTTTTGTAAAAAGGGAGAAGATTTTGAAAATCTAAGAATGGGGCAAGAGACGAAGAGGCTGTCCTAGTGCGTAAAATAAAAGCTAAGGAAAGAAACGATCTAACCGAAATAAGAAGCCAACACTTGACATTACGAGTCAAGGTAGATTTCCCATCCTTTGGATTATCAATACTAAACCAACACATTAAAACTTGGGGATCCAGATGAACTTATTATCTTTAGCACCACTTCGCATTAAGCACATTAAAATTCTGACAAAAATCGGGCAGAGTAACAGCTGTTTTCGGGTAAAATCCTTATATCAATGCCTTGGAGTTAACCATCAAGGACTTTCAAGGAAATACCTGCATACACAAACAGACAACAATCCAATGCCAGACAGACAGAATAATCACAGAGTAACAACGGAATAATAGGGTCTAGAGGTACTAAGTCCATAGGTCCAAATCTCCAAAATGCTCGGGATAGTAACCAATAGTCCGAAAGAGAGCCTTAAAAGTTTTTTAGATTTTTCGTTATTTATTAGTGTTTTAGCATAAAAGTAAAGTATGGTCCAAGTGGACAAAAAGAAAATAGCGGAAACATAAACATAGTGTCCAAATGGACAAAAAGAAAATAGCGGAATATAAACGTCTAAATGGACAAAGAAAAAAATGGCGGAAACATAAACATGATGAAATGATAAAATAAAGCAATAAAACGGGAAATATAAAGAGCAATATAATAAAGTGCGGAAATTAAAGTTCTGCCGATACACGTATGAGTCCGCGCCATACGTGTATGGAGGCCTAATTTGGCTGAAAAGCCCAAGCTGCACTATTTAACCGGAAAAACGTTATTTTTCACAGGCGGACGATTTTTGAGGACGAAAAACACATATGAAGAGCTGGAGAACTCAGAATTTGGCAAGGGTTTCACATCATTCAAGAGTCTACATAATTGAAGATTGATTCCTCGACAGATTTCTTAATGACAACAATTCTTTTCATTGCTTTATTTTTAATTATGAGTAGCTAAACCCCCTATTGCTAAGGGGGGTGACCCTGATTCTGAATGTAATGAACTAGACCTTGTTAATGCAGTAATCTTGTTATTCAGTGTTAAATTGATTTGTTCTTATTGCCGTTCTTAATGCTTAACCCGTCGGGAAAACAGATTATGAGTTTTTATAAATAATTGAGCTGGGCAGCCATTGTTTATCGACCTGAATAAGAACTTTTGATTATAAATATCACCTAGGACTAGGGATACTTTATCTTAACCGGAAAATTCTCGATATTTGAATGCTTGATCATAACCGTAATTGACTATGGACATAGAAATTAGGGTGTGTGTTCAAAGATCTTCTTACTAAGGATTTAGGAGTAGATGCTCTAGAGAACCTGTAATACGGTGAACTAACTTTATTGAAATGTGCGGATAGCAAGAATCGCCACCGACTTTTATTTTATCCAAAATATAGAAAGGCTAAAAGAACAGACAAAGACCTTTTAAAAAGATTTTGAGTTCGGGGGGTAATTATACAAAGGGAAGGTTTAAGGAACCCTTTGTATCCATGGTTATCCATGGGCTCTTAATTGCTTAGCTCACTTTTTTAAAAACGTTTGAATTGTTTGAAAAGCGGAGTGTGAATAGTAAAAACTTTGAAGAAGAACTTTAGCTTGTAAATAAGCGTAGTCTTTTTGAATTTGATTTTGGAAAAGAGTGGGAAAAAAGTTTGAATTTGAATTTGAAAAAGAGCAAGCAATTATTAGCAACTACCCTAAGTTTAGAAATTTGTTCTTTTAGCTTTTCAGGGCGAAAGGGTCTATCCATACCATGAGAGGGCAGGAAGTCTTTCAATTGGATGTTTAAGGGTCATCGAGAATAATCGTTCGCCACAAGACTGTCCCATGCCATAAAGAGGGCATGTAGTCTAAGGGAAGGATATAATAGTCATTTAACCTTTAGGCAACAGGTGAGGATACATTAGCAATTGGGACAATCGTTATATTTTTATAAGGCAACCTCGAGGGAGTTTCAATAACTTTAAAGGCAACATTGCTTTAGGTATCCTCGGAATCGAGGGACTTTGACTATTTAGTATACTTAGAGGCAACATATTTATAAGGCAACAGGCAACAAAGGCAACAAGAGAGGTTACCCTAAAGGTGCGTGGGTGCACAATCATGTGGTTAACTTCGATGACATTTATCTTGTAATTAGGTGATCTATGTTTAATTCATGGTTATCACTCCCTAAATTACTAACCACGCAATTAAAATAAAATAAAGGCAGAAATAAAATTTCCTACGCTATTACAATAAACACCTGCGGGGATGGGGAAATTAAAAAGCGGAAAAATAAACCTAATCTATTACAATAAAACCCTTATAGGGTAACAGAAAAATAAAGGCAGAAAATAATAGAAAACAATAATTAATTTACACATCTTAGTCTTGATCTTCCTCGAACCATCGATTGACCCTGATCATCTGAGAATTAAACAGGAAATACTAGGGGTGAGTGTATGAGGAACTCCTTGGCATTGAAAATAAACCCTAATTTTTATAAGGCAAAATAAAAAATAAAAATAAAAATGTAATTAAACAAAGAAATTAGAAAACTTAGCTTTTTGATTGGGTGAGGCGCGTGGCTGAAAGATCTTTGATTAACCCTGAAAATTGGGCATAAAGAAGAAAAATGCGTTAGTGCATTAGAATTCTCAACAATTATAACGTGGCGGATCAAAAATTAAAAAAGTAATAGTTGAGGCAAACAAAAAAAGGGTAAGGCAAAAACAAACCCTGAAAGGGCAAAAATTAACAAATCAATAAGCAAAAGGCCAGTCGACCGTATAAGGTAAACAACATAATTTTTATCGTTTAAAAACAAATATAGATAAAATTATGGAAAAATCAAGTTTTCGATTAAATAAAATAATTATGAAATTATTGTATAGCCAAAATAGCTTATTTGAATAATTTAAAATTTATAATAACAGTAAACTATAATGGTAAAGAATAAAGAAAATAAATGAAGAATTGTGTAATTAAAAATAAATAAAAATAAAAATACTTAGCTCTGGATCAGGTGTGGTGAGGTCTAGAGAGAACACCATGGAGAGTCACTTCCTGGCCCTTTAGATCTGGTCGTATGGAGATCTATTGGCTGGAACGTGAAGGTGCATGATAATAGCGTGTGGGCTGCTGTGTTGGATCTGTAAGTTATTTATTAGAAAAAAAATGTCTCACACCTGGCTCGAACCCAAGTTTGTGAGATAGATTCATAAACGCTTTACCAACTGCTCTGATTATGTTTGTTGTCAATAAAAGAAACGCAATAGTATATGTATAAATAAAACGTTTCATTGAAACTTCAAACCAAACTCCAACGCGGGGCCAGCGAGTGGTGGCGTGGCACGGCATGACAGGATGGAGGATATGGAGTCCTTTGACTCACCAATTAGCACACGGTCAACGATTCAAGAGCACTATTCATTGTTTCTTTCGCCCAGACCTACGGATCTACTTATGGAATTTTCTGCCAGTTTTGCTGCGGATTTCGCTGCTTTTCATAGCCAATTCTGAAGTTCTAAAAAACCTGCTAAACAAACATGGCAAACGAACAAAAAAAGACCCATTCCTACGTAAAATCGTGCTCTAAGTCCATTGGTGGTGTCCGTTTTCCTTAAAAGCCCCTGGAAATCCCTAAACGAGAGGCACAAGCTCGTATGCCCTAACAATGGCATGTATGAAACGATGTCCTTCACCACTCATGTAAGCGTCCAAAGCTGTTCTAAATGGCCTCAGTAACATGTTAGCATCATCGAATTCTACCTAAACGCATTAGCATGTAAAAATACGACAATTGAATATATGGACAAAGTTGTTATTCATGATGTGAGTTCCCCATGCATGACCAACGTGTTAAGACTACCTGGGCTTACCTTATATCCTCCTCAGAATCGAATGGGATAGTTTGTTGGCTTCGAAAGTTGCTGGGAAGTTCTTTGTGCCGTGCCTTAGTTTCTTTGAAAGTGTGAAGAATTTTTATGGTGTGATGGAGGCTAGGGTTTCTCTTTTCGTCCCCCTCTCTCACTGAATGCCTTGTGTTTAAATATGTGAAATATTGCATGAAATCTTTCTTCTTTTGGAAAATCCCTCCTCCAATCTTTCCCATCACATGCCTTGGCCTTAAAGATTGTTTTGATGAATATTCTGATTGTAATTCACAAACCATGCATTTATTTGGTATTTATTTAATTTATTTTGATTTTAAATGAATAATAATCAAAACAAATAAAATAAAATAACCAAAAATCATGTTGAACGAAATTCTTTGGTCCTCCATAGATTTCTTGGACCTTTATATGATCCAAACCAAAGCCTCACAATTTAATTTGTATTTTTGGTATTTTACTTGATTTATTTGCAATTTAAAATGAATAAAATTCAAATAAATAGAAATAAAAATGCCAAAAATACAAGGATGGTTTTATAGGTTTTTATTTGGGTCATATATATGTTTGAAGTCCAAAACCTAAGCCTGTTAGTTCAAAAACACAAAATTATTCAATTAGGGTTTCATGCACTTCTTAAAATTTGACCAACTTCTGAGCCTCATATCTCCTTCAATTTTTGTGGTATGAACATGTTCTAAGACTTTTTAGAAAGCTTAAAGAGTCCTCTAAAAGCTCCTTTTGGTTTCATCTCAATTTAGTCTACCATGTTCAAGTTATGAGATTTGAGAAAAAATGACTTTTTGCGATCTTTTAGAAGGACCTGTAATGTTTTGGCTCATATCTCCCAAATGGTGCATTTCTGGCCTTGGCTTGTGAGAGATAAAATTGTAGAGAATTCAATTTCCTTCAAAATGAGTTTTGGATGGGAAATTTCTTATGTTCCATGTGCAAGTTATGGCTGGTCAAAGTTTAGTTGACTTTCTCCTTAAAACCCTAATTTAGAAACTTAGGTTTTTGATGATTTTGGAGCTTTCTTTGATGCATCATGATAAATCCTTGATCAAATGATGAATGATACTTAATAATGTGGATGTTGACCAAAAATCAGAAGTTTTGACTGTGGTTTGACCATAGTTTGACTTTTAGGTCAAACTAGTCGACTGTTGATCATTTGAACTGTAGACTGAGCAATCTTATGAATCAGAGCTTGAAACTTGGCATGAGGACCCTTTAAAGCATATGAGAGGCCATGGTATCCATTTGAGGTCTTAGAACTTGATTTTACTTTGAGAAATACAAAACCCTAGTTTAGAGGCGGTTGTTTAGGAGAGAGACTGCAGGCTTCCTTCTTGTGTATCTTTGAGCATTTGAAAGTCAGATGGACTGAAATATGAATAAATATGATGGGAAACTTTTGGGGTATGACAGAACCAGAAATCAATTGTTGTGAATTATATTATTGCACTGATAAGTCGAAATTATTGCAAGCAGAATCATTCACCTACCCCTAACATACTACTCATATCTGTTACTCGTTTAACTATTTTACTCGCTCTTTCTAAATTGCATATTTAGTCTTATTTTTACTAACCAAACCAATTACCAGAGATCTTTTGTTTAATTTAAATCATCTTTCAACTCTATGTCCTCAAGCAGTCCTTGAGATCGACATTCGGAGAAAACTCCTTTTATCACTACAATAGGCAAAAATAGTACACTTGCTATTTTCCTATCAATTAGGTTGGGTTTGTCCAGGGAATTGTCCTCCAGGTACAACTTGCGCAGAGGTGGTTTGGGCTACTTGTGAAATTTAGGTCTCAAGCATTTTGGTGTGGGTCATCATCTAGTCAAACTTGGTTGCCAGTTGAGTAACTAATTCGTTTGTGCGAATGTGTTGATTCCTAAACTCCTTGTTTTGCTGAGTTTTATTCTGAAAAAAGGTGTCTATGGTTTCTTTAAGGTTTGGTCTTAGTGGCACAACTTCCATAGTTTGGTTCTGCTTTTGTGTTTGGAATCCTTGGGGTCTCGAAGATTCAGAGTTTTGTACGGGGTTATTGTTTTTGTAAGAGAAATTTGGGTGGTTTCTCCATCCAGGATTGTAGGTACTCGAGAAAGGGCTCCTTTGGGTATAATTAACTTGGTCTGAGCTAGAGTCGTTCAAAAGGTTACAATCAATGGTTTGATGTCCTTGAGTTCCACAGAGTTCGCACTCCGATTGGATTGCTGCCACTGTGGTAGGGTTTTGAGACATGTTCTCGACTTTCAATGTCAGGGCGTCCATCTTAGCATTCATCATGTCCATGCAACTTATCTCATGCTTTCCTTCATGGCTCTCCATTTTCTCTACCGTCGCTCGTTCTATTCCCCACTAGGCGTGGTTTTGGGCCATGTCCTCTATCAGGGCACAAGCCTCGGGGTAAGGTTTATTCATCAACGCTCCGCCAGCGGCAGCGTCAATGGACATCTTTGTGTTGTAATGGAGTCCATTATAGAAGGTGTGTATGATTAGCCATTGCTCCAGGCCATGGTGCGGACAGGCTCTCAAAAGCTCTTTATATCTTTCCCAGGCATAAAAAAGTGACTCGCCTTGGTTTTGAGTGAAACTAGTGATCAGGTTCCTAAGGACAACGGTTTTACTTGGTGGGAAATATCTGGCAAGAAAGGATCTCCTAAGGTCTTCCCAAGTCGTTATTGAGTTGGCTCGAAGGGCGTCTAACCAGTCATGGGCTTTACCTCTAAGGGAAAAAGGAAACAATCTTAAGCGGATGGCTTCTGGTGTGGCTCCATTTGCCATAAGGGTATCAGCTAACTAGATAGACACTTTTAGGTGTTTATTCAGGTTCTCTGTAGCGAGACTAGCGAATTAGTTTTGCTATTCTAGTTGTAGTAATGAGGACTTAAGTTCGAAATTGTTGGTTGTTATAGCGGGGTTTACTATACTAGAACTAGGCTCCTCATTAGATGGTTGAGCAAACTCTTTAAGCGGTCTTTGGTTACGGTCTTTGGACATAGCTTTCCTTAACTTAAGGATAAACAGACGTGCTCGGGCGTAACTTTCAGGTTCCACTAAAGGGTTTAATAGGTTACCGGTGCTACGATTTCTATGCATCTACCGGCTAGAATAGCCTTAGTCTAAACGGGATAACAATAGGGTACGAAATTTGACGAAGTTGGTCCCCGGCAACAACGCCAGAAACTTGATGGGTCTGTTACGTATAGCCTAAATATAGAACTGCAAGTGCACAGCCTATCGAAGTAATATATAAGATTATCGAACCACAGAGACCAATCATCAATCTATCAACTCTATTACTAAGGCGCTTATCTAAGGTGAACAAGAATATTGTTGTGAATGCAGTGCAACAAGGTAAGTAGGTGAAGTGAATAACAGTTTTAAGCGACAGGTTGGAATGTAAATCATGAAATCAGACTACGATCCAGTCATGCATAAATGAAACAACTCATGGGGTAGTATTTTCTATTCGTAACAAAGAATCAATTTAACGGGAACTTGTAGTTTTTGGCTACTAAGAACCGAGTTTACTCTTTAATTTAACTTCCTTTATTGTCACATATAAAGGGTGCCTTCCGCGTTAAAGAAGTAAACCTATTTTTAAGAAATTGATAGTTTTGACTTAACAGAAAAGTGATTTTTACTTGGAAAGATTAACTTAAAGAGACTTTTGCCTTTTGGCCAAGAGTCAGATTTCAAACCTACAAACGCGTCCGAAAATAGTTTCAAAATCGTTTTCTAAAAAGAGTTAATGATTCCTATTTAACCAACCAAGTCACTTTCGCTTCTTTTGCTTGGTTAAATAATAATCAAGTCATATCATAAATATGGACGGCTTTCGATCTTACCCTATAAACATTTAAACACAAATTGACTGAAGTTAAAAACAAAACATCCCCAGAGTATTTTCACTAGCATGATAATTGGAACACAATAATGATGAAAATCATTACATTCAAACCTTTATAATTAACCAGACATAATGAGTGCGAGTCTATAAAGCATGTAGACTATGATAAGAGCGAGTAATAAAAAGGGTGCGAGTCTATAAATCGTGTAGACTATGGTAAGAGCATTTAGAGTCTATAAAGCATGTAGACTATGGTAAGAGCATTTAGAGTCTATAAAGCATGTAGACTATGGTAAGAGCATGAAGATAAATAAAGTAATTAAATAGAACCTTACTCCGATCGGAGATTTAATCTGATACAAAGTGAAGGCTGGTATGATGAACTTCAACCAAAATGCTCCAAGACTAGATTACAACTCAATCTACACCGTAATAACTCCCCGATGTGAAGAGGTTACTAATTTACAGAAATTGATAGTATATGGCTTAAGATTGTACTAAGCTTGGATAAAACAAGAAAATGAGAAACGAAAACTATATATAGAGGATTCTGGAAGTGCGTAAGGACAGGAGTGCTCCTCAACTCCTTCTGAACGGGAACTGTTTTGTGAAGGCCGCGGGCGCGGTGGTCAGTAACAGACAGGATCGTGTGATCGTGGCAGTTGGCCCCAGCATGGAGTGGGCCACGTCATTGCGTCCCCTATAGTCAGCGCGGTGGTGAACGCCACAAGTGCAAATCTTCTTTGAACCCTATTTTCTTGGCGTTTTGGCTCGTTTCTTCACTAAAGGCTCCGAAAGGTTAAGAATCCTGGAAACAAAGGAAATAGAAGCATAATACAAGAAAATGATAATAAAAACTAAGGAAAACATGTGATATTCGAGTCAGAAACATAGTGCAATTCAGTGTGATAAACGACGCCTTGGAATTAACCATCAAGGGCTTTCAAGGAAATACCTGCACACACAAACAGACAACAATCCAATGCCAGGAAGACATAATAACGACAAAGTAACAACAGAATAACAGGGTCCAGAGGTACTAAGTCCAAAAGTCAAAGTCTCCAAAATGCTCGGGATAGTAACCAATAGTCCATAGGGCCTTAAGTGTTTTCTTAGATTTTTGTTATTTATTAGTGCTTTAGCACAAAAATAGAGTATGGTCCAAATGGACAAAAAAAAATAGCGGAAACATAAACAAAACGTCCAAATGGACAAAGAGAAAATAGCGGAATGTAAACGTCCAAATGGACAAAGAGAGAATGGCGGAAACATAAACATGATGAAATGATAAAATAAAGCAATAAAGCGAGAAATCTAAAGAGCAATATAATAAAGTGCGGAAATTAAAGTTAATTGTTAGATGTTAAAGATAACCATCTTGAAACTTCTCAAGTATGTTATCAAAGTTAGTAGTAAGGATCGATGGTGAGTGAAAGGTGTTCTCGGATTTAAATTCAATGGAAATTTATCAGAAGCTTGATAAAATCATAGCGACTACACGCTAAACTTCCATAAGTCTTAAATCAACCGCATGCAATTCTCTTCCATGGTTGATCTTTTTTATATTCGGGACACGAAATATTGCACTATGTTAAGCAGATCGCCAAGTGATTTATATAGAAATCACCCTACAACGAGGCCGGTCAAAACTTTATGTGCTAATGCATGCGAGAGAAGTGATATATAGATCACTCTCCGAAAGCAATACTGCATCGAAAGAAAATAGGTAGCGATCTCGTCTTTACCAAGAATCCATAAGAATTCTCAAGGTATTAAGACTTTCATCGATAAAAAGAAAAAGAAATAAAAGATGGAACCACATTCAAAAGCTCCTTTCATCCATAATTTCAATCACTTAATATTGCAGATTTGGATTCTCATCCTATCGACGCCCCAAGTCCATTGATATTAGAGAGAAATTAGGCCTCTAACTTGCGATTCAAAGAAAATAACAAAAGAAGGGAGTATAAGATGAGTTAGAACCAAGAACTAAAAAAGGAGGCAAAAAACACATTCTGCTCAGCAAGCAATCGATTGCTCCAGGAGTGTAATTGATTGCTCCTTCTTCAATTTTCAAATTCTGTGCAGTTTTTCAACTGTGCAATCGATTGCAGCAAGAGAGCAATCGATTGCACTAGGCATTTTTTCAAAAAAAAAAAAACAGCAATCAAAAGGAATAAAACTAGTTTGAACATAAAACCAAACACCTTGTGATCTTGGATCAATTTATGCACGAAAATGTATCAAGTAAGCAAGCAAAATTCAGCAATGTAGCACCAAAGGTGCATCAAACATAAACAGCAATGGATCACATCTTGAATTATGGAAAGGATCTAGAATTTTACCAAATCTTTCACAAACTTCGAATCTTCTTCAAGAACACACAACCACAAGCCTTGATCTCTCACAATTGATGAAGAAAATAGTGTTTAGATGGAGGTTTAGCTCAAAGTTAGTGAGGTTCAAGATGTAACTCACTAACTTTTAGGGAAGAAGAAAAGAGCTTTGAGTGAGGGGTTTGGAAAGGATGAGAAGAGAAAGAGCAAGAGTTTCTTTGGCTTTCAAAGCGTGAGAAATGAAGAGGAAAATAGATTTAGGCTTGGGATTATTGGTGGTTTGGAGTTAGGATTGGAAAATAGATTTAGGTTTGGTAAATGAATTTGGAGCCAAAATTATGATCCAATGGTATTGATGTGATCACATGAGGGTTTATGATAAAATGATGTAGGAAATCAAATATAAGAACTAAGTCATGTTTCTCACACTTGCAAATGATGTCATCACCTTCAAAAGCTGAAATTTGCCTTCATTCTTCGAATTCCGCATTGGCGCAATCGATTGCACTATTTATCAAATCGATTGCACTGCCTGAATTTAGTACCAAAACAATTGGTGCAATCAATTGCACTATTATGCAAATCAATTGCTTGCTGAAGAATGCTGAAAAATGCCCTTTTTGATGGATATTTTGATTTGGTACCTGCAAAACACAAACATACAAAAGCACAAGACAATATTTTTGGTATTTGGTTAGTAAAACAACATATACAAACTAAAAACATTGGTGCTCGATGATTCCCTTGCAGATGAATTGAGCACAACATCACAAATAGGATTCTAAATCGAAACTTCTTGATTGATGATTGATATGCAAATGATGTATGATCTTAGGGTCAAAAATTGGAGTATGACAGATGCCCCTATTTAAGTTTCTTCTATCTGGAGATACGATGATTGTAAATCTTCGTTTCGCCGAGATTGAAGGGACTTAAATATATAAAACACACAATTTTTGAACCTAAGATGTAATGCAATGCTTAATGAATGCATTTGTCATGATGATTAAACAAGACAACACCGGGGAAAGAAAAAGTCTCATGGAAGAGATCCACTAGGGAAAACAAGACTTCGTTGGAGAGATGAGATTTTGCTGGGAAAAGAAACTTCGTTGGGGAAAACATTTTGCACCAGAGAGGTTAAAGCACCACCTTTCACTAGGGATGAGAAAATATACCGACTTTCACAGAAAGTGGAGAAGGAAAGCATCCTCTTTCACTAGGGATGAGAAAATATATCACCTTTCACTAGAGATCAAAAATACTAATCTTTCATTTGAAGATATAAAGGAAATACACCACCGTTCCACTGATGATAGAGTTACATCGACGTACCACTGACGATGAAGATATAACAATATACACCAACATTCCACTGAAGGTGAGCTACCAACGTTCCAGTGGAGGTAGAAAAGAAATGCACCGACGTACCATTGACGGTGAAGATATAAAATACACCAACATTACACTAAAGGTGAGCTACCAACGTTCCACTGGAGGTAGAAAAGAGATGCACCGACGTACCATTGACGGTGAAGATATAAAATACACCAACGTTCCACTGAAGATGAGCTACCAACGTTCCACTGGAGGTAGAAAAGAGATGCACCGATGTACCAATGACGATGAAGATATAAAATATACCAATGTTCCACTAAAGGTGAGCTACCAACGTTCCACTGGAGGGAGAAAAGAGATGCACTGACGTACCATTGACAATTAAAATATAAAATACACCAACGTTCCACTGAAGGTGAGCTACCAACGTTCCACTGGAGGTAGAAAAGAGATGCACTGACGTACCACTACGGTGAAGATATAAAATACACCAACATTCCATTGAAGGTGAGCTACCAACATTTCATTGGAGGTAGAAAAGAGATGCATTGACGTACCACTGACGGTGAAGATATAAAATACACCAACGTTCCACTTAATGTGAGCTACCAACGTTCCATTGGAGGTAGAAAAGAGATGCACCGACCTACCACTGACGGTGAAGATATAAAATACACTAACGTTCCATTGAAGGTGGGCTACCAACGTTCCATTGGAGGTAGAAAAGAGATGCACCGACGTACCACTGACGGTGAAGATATAAAATACACCAACGTTCCACTAAAGGTGAGCCAACGTTTCACTAGAGGTAGAAAAGAGATGCACCGACGTACCATTGACGCTGAAGTATACCAACGTTCCGCTGAAGGTGAGCTACCAACCTTCCACTGAAGGTAGAAAAGAGATGCACCGACGTACCACTGACGGTGAAGATATAAAAACACCAAGGTTCCACTGAAGGTGAGCTACCAATGTTCCACTGGAGGTAGAAAAGAGATGCACCGACGTACCATTGACGGTGAAGATATAAAATACACCAACGTTCCACTGAAGGTGAGCTACCAACGTTCCACTGGAGCTAGAAAAGAGATAAACCGACGTACCATTGACGGTGAAGTATACCATTGTTCCATTGAAGGTATGAATAAAAAATACATCGACGTACCACTGACGATGAGGAGCAAACATAAGTATATCAATAATATTTTTCTTTTCTTTTCAAAAAAAATTAAGGGTGCAAACACAAGTGCACAATCTTAACAACCATCATTCAGCGACCACAATTCAATCCATGGCCAAATGGAAAGAAGCTGTCAAATAAGACCAGATCAAGTGAGGGAATAACTCACTGGATTTTTGTTCATAAGCATTTTGATCAGAATAACTGAAACATATTATCCACATAGAAATGAATTCAGTGGGGATTTTAAGGAAAGTGAGTATTTTCTTCCTAAAGACACGCTAAATGAAAGAGAAATCTGATGACAGTAAACTTCATGATAGCAAATACGAATGTATGACTGTTTTTGATGCATGTTAATGATGCATATGCTGCCAAAACTAGCACAAGGATTAACCCAAGAGATAGAGTACAAAAATAACATAATCAAGCATGTCTCAGGCTAAGCACTCAAGGTATCATCCACCAACATGAGCAAAGAGTTGCTACAACAAGCTTTTTAATGGCTTTGGAATATAATATATGCTAATCAACACTAAGGAAACATTGGAGTTGAGAGAACATGATGGCTGAGTTCTACATCATATTCAAACCAGGCCAAAGGTACACCAACTGGAATACATTCTTCCTCTTTTGTACATCAACATGTTCATTCCTTGTAATATACTCATGAGTCAAAATAAACCTTCTTTTATATTTTTTTCAAAAAAGATTTTGTTGAAATCAATTTTATTTTTGTTTCAAAAATTACTATCAACAATAAATGACATTTAAGAGATATGAAAGAAATAAGATTGCAAATAACGGGTAAAGGCTCAAACTTTATTAATAGAATGGTAGCCTGCAAATGGCAAGACCCATGGATGATTACAAAGTTCGGAAAATGGTAATTTTATGGAAAAGGTACATCGAAATGTAATGACCCCATCCTCTCTATCAACTTTGAATCCCTGAGCAAAGGCTTCCGTTGAAATGTTTTGAACTTCTCATGATAAACAAATGACTGCTGGTGATCAAGTATTGTCTAATGTAGTTACTTGCCATGAATCCCTAACTTTTGCCTGGACTGCCTTTTCGGGTTTTCAGTCCAATGGGTATTTTATTCTGTTTATGTCTCTAATTTTTTCCTGGACCGCCTGTCATACCCCAATTTTTGACCTAAGATACCACCTCATATCATTTGCATATGCATCATTTGCATCTCTAACAAATTGCATAGCTTGTGTTTGCTACTTGTGACTCAGCAGGGTTTAATCAAGAAATCACTCATCAGTACAAGCAACAATCAATTAGGGTTTTGTTTTTCCTTCATCTCAAAAGAACCATCTTCATCAACAATCAACATCTGGTCCTCAAAGATTCATTTCAACAAGCTCAGAGGCTTTGAATCAACCAGATTAGGGTTTTGACTGAAGATAGCACACCCCTGACTTTTGCTCAGGATTTGACCAAATGACTTGGGACATGAACTCAAGACCCCAAGTACATCATTTTGGCCTAATCTATTGACTCAAGACATCTCCTACACAAGGATTGATCAACAGTGAAATCTCAAATCATCAGATTAGGGTTTTGAACTATCAGGGACTGAAATCAGGGATCACATTTGGGAAACCCTAGAAATCCCCAGGAAGTCAATCAAAGGTTTCAATCATTTTCAAATAATCCCTATGACAACATCCAATGGAAATTACATCTCAATTCAAGATCCACAGTCATCAATTTCATCAAGTCGACAATTAGGGTTTTTGACCTAATTCACTGAACAACTGACTTTTTAATCAGAACATGGTGCCATAACTTAAACCATGGCTAAAGGTCCTCCAATAACTCAATATGATCCATTCATACCATTCATTTGGTGAGGATACCTTGGTTCATTTAAAATCTCCAGAAACGCGATTCGTCTGAAAAAGTCAACTGCACAAGATCACCATTGACTTTTGGGGAATTTTGGTCAACCTTGACTTTTGAAGTTTTGAATCATCAATATATGATATATGAAGTCATTTGATCAAGAAAAATCAAGAAAATCAATCAAGAATCAAAAAGTCAAAAGTTTGACTTTTATACTTAGAAAATTTTCTAAGTGTTTTTCAATGGTTTTTTCCAAACTTTGGAAGGGAATAACTCAAAATTTCACCTACAAACTGAAAAAAACTTCCAACATGAAAGTTGTAGATTTTGATCCAATGAACAACTTTGTCACATATAATTTTTTTCCAAAAGATCAACCATTTAAGAGATATGGAGCTTCAAAGTTGGTATCTTTTGAAAATTTCACTTAAAACCTCATTTTCTTCAAAGTTCATGGATCTTTTTCACCCATTTCCCTAAAGGTCTTGAAGAAACTTTCAACTAGGGTTTTGAAGTGTGTAATATGAGCTTTCCAAAATGTCCAAGAGCATGAAAAAATATGGAGCATAGCTATGGTTTTGAATTATGCATTTAGTGATCATTTTCACTTGAAATTTCAAGCCATTTTCACTAAGTTATGAACCATTTTGCCAAATAATGCAAGTAATGATGCATCAAGACAATAATTGAAGATATTTTCTGATTTGAAGATCAGAATGGAAGAGGATAAGAAGCTTGAAGTTTAACCATGGTTTAGTCACTTTTAACCATTATGCATTAAATGTAAAGATTCCATTTTATCTCCAAATGCCAAATCACCATTCTTTGATCAACTTGCAAAGCTTGGAGTTCAGAATCCTTGGCCTATAAATAGAGGTCCAAACTTCATTCAAATTCACACCAAAACCTCATAATCATAGGTTTTCTCTCTCCTTTCATAAGTTACAAGTTTCATGAGTTTCAAAGAGGGAGAATTGCAATTTCCATCTCTTGCAATTTCTAAGCAAAGTGAGGGTTCTAACATCCCATAAACATCAAATGTGATGTGTTTGATCCATCCACACACCCCAAAAACACTCAAATCTCAAAATCACTACCTCACTTCCATATATGCACATAATAAGCCTTATCATGCCAAAATCCACACAAGCTCATTTCTGACCAAGTTAATCATCCAAACACCATCCATGTACCATATATGAACTATCCCAATCATCATCCCTGACCTGTAACTCCAAAATCACCAAGTTTAATCCTCACTTGAGTCCTACTGCAGATCGGGTACCACAAACTGATCAAGAGGTTTTCAATCCACTCCAAGTATCCAAACATGTTCCATAAGGTCCACTGAAGGTGTTCAGATCAAGAAACAACATCTGGAATCCCTCATTTGCAGAATTCGATCCTCAGTTGTGCCGTTTTTAAGGTAAGTGTTCATGAACTTCAAACTCTATCATACATGCATCATAAATGAAAAATTGAGTTACCATCTTGTTTCTGCACCATCACTGAATAATAACCCTCAATCAATTGCATCATATCATGATCATACACGATTTCACAATGATTTGTCATATTAGGGTTCTTCGTGTTCATCAGAAAATTAACCATCTTAGAACAAAAATAAATGAAATTAAAGATCACCATCATGTTCCTTATGGAAAATCGAGTGAAATAGACCCTTTACTTGTTCAAATTGGTTCAGTTTCAGAAAAATTCAAAATCAAAATAGGGATGTGTTCTTGGCGCCTTTTTTTGTTCAGAAGTTTCAAATACTTGTTTTTGAATATAATTAAATGAGTGTGTATCATAAACAAGCTGCGCGCGCAGCTCAGTTGGTTGTTGTTTTGAGTAGTGAACCTCAGGGCGTGGGTTCAAACCCTGGCAGGACCAAAACCCAATTTTTTTTTTGACACTTATTTTCTTCAATTTCTTTACAACTTCAATTAATTATTTAACCAATCAAAATTCATCATTTTCACTTCATTTTTTTACACTTCTTATTAAATAGGTATATTTTAAGAACATCCAAAAAAATCACAGAAAAATATTAATTTAATACATTTTTAATTAAGTTTAAAATGACATATTTTTAAGTATTTTTTATACTTTAAAATTTGTTTTTTTCATTTGATTTTTTAAACTTAATCACTTGTAAATATTTTGTGATCAAACCCTAATTATTTAGGTCTTAATTAAGCATGAAATTTGTTTTTTATCTTAATTAAGTTGACTCTTGTCAAAATTCAAACCGTTTTAAAACAAACGATCACAATTTTTCAAAACGATAAACCGTTTCTTTTTGGTTTTTCTTTTCAAAAGAAACTATTGATTAAATCTTTTTGGATTGATCAATTGATTTTCAAACATGGGCCTCTCGAATATTAGAGAGTATAAGTCCCTTTCCTTTTTTCTTTGTACAGTTTTTCTTTAAACAGAAAACTTCTTTCAAAACAAAACTTTCAAACTGTTTTCAAAACGACGAAACCTCGCGTTCTTTAACAAAACAATCAACCATGTTTTATAAAATAAAACATGGGCCTCCACATAGGTATAAGTCCCATTCCCGTACATGAAATTAGGTATTTCATTGTACATTCACCTTTTTGTACATACCTCGATCAGTTTATATTTAATTTTGAATAACTAATCAAAAATGAAGGTTTTCTTTAAATCTTCCCAAAAATACCATGGGCCTCCATGTAGGTATAAGTCCCAAGCCCCTTTGTAAATACCTGTTTACATAGCTTTGAATAAACTCAAGTGGGCCTCTCCCCGAGTATAAGTCCCGAGCCCCCGTGTATACAAATGGATCATGCTTACAGGTATATTTCCTTCATAAACTCCATTATATACACACACCTTGTCATATATATGTGCTTGTTCATACTTGTTCATATTTGTTCATGTACTTGTTCATATTTGTTCGTACTTGTTCATATTTGTGATTGTGTTATATATATGCTTGTTCAACTTAGTACAACACTAGGTTCCCCATAGCCTCCTATTGGGCTTCGTGCAAAGAATCTCCCTAGTTTAGGTTAGGACATAGAGTATGGTTTCCCGGTGAAATCGCTCTAAGAGCTCAAACCAAATATACCATGCCTCCTCTTGGGCTTTGTACAAACGACTTGTCCCTCCCATAGCCTCCTCTTGGGCTTACAATGCAAGGACCCTCGATAGTCCCTCCCATAGCCTCCTCTTGGGCTTACAATGCAAGGACCCTCGGATAGCCTCCTCTTGGGCTTCGTACAAGGACCCACGGGCTTCTTATAAGCATCCCCAATATCCAAATCAAAACACCATAGGAGATTAGACATTTTTCATCTCTATGATAGGAGTATCTCTTCTATATCATCACAAACAATCAATCAATCAAATTTCTCTTTTGCCACAAGGCTGGCTAATCAATCAAACCTTTTTGCCACCATACTGGCTGATTAATCAAAGTTTTTGTCACAAGGCTGACTTCATTGAAACTTTTGCCACAAGGCTGGCTGATTAATCAAAACTTTTTGTCACAAGGCTGACTTCATTGAAAGTTTTTGCCACAAGGCTGGCTAAAAAACATCTTTATCATTCTAAGCACCATAAGTGGCACAGCCCAGGGCTTATAATGAAAAGATTTTCAAACAAAAATCAAACAGATGTATGTGATGATATAGATTAGATACATCGAACATTGAGATGACATTTGTCTCTTATCCTTTGCTTCCACTAGCATAAGTGGGAACTACGATTGCTCTGACTTTCTCAACATCCCTTTGAGAATACGTAGGCACAAGGTCGTATCCTTGGCGAGCAAAACTTTTCCCTCAAACCATTCAAACCTTAGCACCCGTAGACCCGAGCTACAGATGCTCTGATTCCCTCTAAGGGATATGTATGCAGAGGATCGCGACGATCTTTGCGAGCATAATCAAACAAACACATTAGGTCCCACCTATTTCACAAGAACCTCTCAATAACATGGAATGAAAAACATAGAAAAGAAACCTATAGAGTACTATAGATACGTTGGGTGCTAATACCTTCCCTTCGTATAACCAACCCTCTTACCCAAGATCTCTCCCCCACTTTTAAGGTTATTGCAGCTTTTTTCCTTTTCCTACTTTGGAAACAATAAAAAGTTTGGTCGGAACAAAAGAAAAATCATTTTTTTGAGCACTCGAGCCCAAAGAAGGCATCAGGTGTCTCATCCCGAAAAAGGATACGATTTTTCCCCGCGACACCGCCCTTTCGGGTTTTCAGCCCACCGAGACACTCCTTTTTGCCTAATCCGCCCTTTCGGGTTTTCAACTTAGCGAGTTGTTCTTTTATTATTTTTAGGCGAAGTATTTCTTGACTACATCAGCACTCACGGGACGTGGGAGCTCATCTCCATCCATAGTTGCAAGAATTAATGCACCTCCAGAGAAGGCTTTCTTAAAAACATGTGGTCCTTCATAATTAGGAGTCCACTTGCTCCTTGAATTGGAGGTGAAAGACAAGATCCTTTTGAGCACGAGGTCGCCTTCTTTGAATACACGAGGTCGAACCTTCTTATCAAAAGCTTTCTTCATTCTTTTCTGGTATAGATGACCATGGCATAAAGCCGTCATTCTCTTTTCTTCTATCAGATTCAATTGATCAAACCTGCTCTGACACCATTCAGCCTCAGATAACTTGGTTTCCATTAAAACTCTCAGCGATGGAATCTCAACCTCAACGGGGAGCACTGCTTCCATACCATAAACCAATGAAAAGGGAGTTGCCCCAGTTGAAGTGAGAACAGATGTACGATACCCATGCAAAGCAAACGGGAGCATCTCGTGCCAGTCCTTGTACGTAACAACCATCTTTTGAACAATCTTCTTAATATTCTTATTTGCTGCTTCAACAGCTCCATTCATCTTTGGCCTATAAGGCGAAGAGTTATGATGTTCAATTTTGAAACTTTCACACAATTCTCTCATCATACTGTTATTCAAATTTGAACCATTATCAGTAATGATCTTGCTTGGTACACCATATCTGCAGATGATGTTGTTCTTGATAAATGTGACCACCACTTGCCTTGTCACATTAGTAAAGGAAGCAGCTTCTACCCACTTGGTAAAATAATCGATTGCTACCAGGATGAATCGATGTCCCTTCGAAGCCTTGGGTTCAATCATTCCAATCATATCAATACCCCACATAGAGAAAGGCCATGGAGAGGAAATAACATTGAGAAGCGTCGGAGGCACATGAGTCTTATCAGCATACACTTGACACTTGTGACACTTCTTTACAAACTTATAACAATCAGATTCCATTGTCAACCAATAGTAACCTGCTCTAAGCATCTTTTTAGCCATCGAATGTCCATTGGCATGAGTACCAAAAGAACCTTCGTGAATTTCATGCATTAACATGTATGCTTCGTGTCTATCCACGCATCTGAGCAGGACCATGTCATAATTTATTTTATACAAAACATCCGCATTGATGAAGAAACTGCCAGCCAATCTCCTCAAAGTTTTCTTATCCTTATTTGATGCCCCAAGTGGGTATTCTTGGGTTTGAAGGAAATACTTCATATCAAAATACCAAGGCTTTTCATCTATTAATTCCTCTACTGCAAACACATGAGCAGGTCTATCAAGACGCCTGATTGTAATCTGAGGCTCCTCATTATGGAAATTCACTTTGTACATGGAAGACAATGTGGCTAATGCATCAGCCATCTGATTCTCATCTCAAGGGATGTGGTGGAATTCAACTTTGTTGAAGAATGTCAACAGCCTTCTGGCGTAATCTTTGTAAGGGATCAAGCCAGGATGATGCGTTTCCCATTCTCCTTTAATCTGATTAATCACAAGCGCAGAATCTCCATAAACATCAAGAATCTTAATTCTCAGATCAATGGCTTCTTCAAGTCCCATGAGCAAGCTTCATATTCAGCAATATTATTTGTACAATCAAGACATATCCTTGCAGTGAAAGGAATATGTGAACCTTGTGGAGTGACAATAACAGCACCAATACCATGACCATGAATATTAGAAGCTCCATCAAAAACTAAACCCCATTTGGATCCAGGCTCTAGTCCTTCTTCTGGCAATGGTTCATCACAATCTCGAGCTCTCAAATACATCACGTCCTCATCCGGGAAGTCCATTATGATAGATTGATGATCATCAATTGGTTGGTGAGTGGGGTACTCTGCCAACACACTTCCTTTCACAGCTTTTTGAGCTCGGTATTCAATATCATATTCAGATAGCAACATTTTCCAGCGAGCAATCCTTCCGTTTAATGCAGTTTTTTCAAATATGTAGTTAATCAGATCCATTTTGGAAATCAATAGGGTGGTGTGATTCAACATATACTGTCTTAGTCGGCGAGCAGCCCACACCAAAGCGCAACAAGTTTTCTCAAGCAGCGAGTATCTTGTTTCGCACTTGGTAAACTTTTTGCTAAGGTAGTATATTGCATACTCTTTTAGACCAGACTCGTCATGTTGACCCAACACACATCCCATTGAATTCTCAAGCACTGTGAGGTATATAATCAGAGGTCTTCCTTCAGCTGGAGGAAGCAAAATGGGGGGTTCAAGCAGATATTCTTTGATACTATCAAAAGCATTTTGACAATCTTCATTTCACTCACATCCCTGATTTTTCTTTAACTTGAAAATTGGCTCACAGGTAGCAGTCATATTGGAAATGAACCTGGAGATATAATTCAAACGTCCGAGGAAACCCCTCACTTGTTTCTCAGTCTTTGGTGCTGGCATTTCCTGAATTGCTTTGACTTTATCAGGATCTACTTCAATTCCTTTCTGACTGACAACGAAGCCCAATAATTTTCCAGAACGGACACCAAAAGTGCATTTGTTTGGTTTCAAGCGGAGACCATACTTTCTCAAATGGTGAAACAACTTTAAAAGATCCTCCATGTGCCCCTCCTTTGAATGAGACTTGGCAATCATGTTGTACACATAAACCTCATTCTCTTTGTGCATCATATCATGGAAAAGAATGGTCATGGTCCTCTGATATGTCGTGCCAGCATTCTTCAACCCAAAAGGCATTACTTTGTAACAGAATGTTCCCCATGGCGTAATAAATGTTGTCTTTTTCAGTTCTTCAGGTGCCATCTTAATCTGGTTGTATCCTGAAAAACCATCCATGAAGGAGAAAACCTCAAACTTTTCCGTGCTATCTACCCACATATCAATGTGAGGTAGAGGAAAATCATCTTTCGGACTGGCTTTATTCAAATCTCTATAATCAACACACATGTGAACTTTTTCGTCTTTCTTCGGAATATGCACAATATTGGCAATCCATTGAGGATATACAGAAGTGACAAGGAAACCTGCATCTATTTGCTTCAAAACCTCATTCTTAATCTTCTCCGCCATATCGGGATGACTTCTTCTTAGCTTTTGCTTGACAGGAGGGCATTCTGGTTTCAACGGAAAACGATGCTCCACAATATCTGTGTCCAACCCAAGCATATCTTAGTAAGACCATGTAAAAATGTCAACATACTCTTTAAGAAGCTCAACAATCCTCTTCTTAACATCTTGACTAAGAAGTGCCCCAATCATGACTTCCTTTTTATCCTCTTCAGAACCCGAGTTGATGACTTCTAACGGCTCTTCATATGGCTGAATGGTGTCTTCCTCGTGCTCAAGCAGTCGGGAGATCTCATCAGGAATACATTCATCACTTTCTCCTTCCGCCTCATAAACAGGACACTCGAAGTTGGGAGAGAGTGCAAGGTCATTACTTTCAACGGTTTTATTGATTAATCTGCATAAGTGATTATTATTTAGAAAAAGAACGATATATGCAAACATGTAATCGTGCTGATTATGGCAAATGAAAACATATTTTTAAGGTTTTTTGTGTTACCACTTTCCAGAAAAAGCAAAAAGATAAAAAGCATATATATGCAGAAACAAAATGACTTTTCTAGATGATTTTAATGTTTGAAACAAACAGGAAAAGCCCCAACAACTTCACTTTCTTCTTGGGCAGAATGAAAGGATTTTTGAAAAACATAAAAACAAATTACTTTGAAACATGAGTACAATCAGGAATATCCATGCTGATCCAGTTCTTGACCATCTTTCCATCTTTCACAAATTTTAACTTCTGGTGAAGAGTCGAAGTAACTGCCCCAACTTCGTGGATCCATGGGCGACCCAACAAACAACTGTATGCCGGAAAGATATCCATCACTTGAAAGTAATCTTGAAGACAAATGGGCCAACACAAATGGGTAAATCAACTTCTCCGACTACTGACTTCTTTGATCCATCAAAAGCCTTCACAATCACATTGCTATATCTTATTGGCGTGCCTCCATAAGACAACTTAGCAAGAGTGGATTTCGGCATAACATTCAGCGATGAACCAGTATCAATCAACACGTTAGACAGCGAATCCTCTTTGCATCTAACAGAGATGTGTAGAGCCAAATTATGATTTCTTCCTTCCTCGGGCAAATCTTCATCACTGAAGCTCAAATTGTTACACGTAGTAATATTACTCACAACCCCATTAAACTGATCCAACGTCACATCATGATCCACAAAGGCTTGATCAAGTATTTTCATCAAAGAATCCCTATGAGCAGGAGAACTTGTCAGCAATTCCATTATAGAGATCTTGTACGGAGTACGATGCAACTGATCCACAATCTTATAATCACTCATCTTGATAAGCTTTAAAATCTCATCCATTTCTTTTCCTGAAGATGACCCATCATTCACTTTCGTCGTATCATTAATATTAACAGGCACTTGAGTAGGATTCCTCTGGACATCCACAATGGCTTGGGGTTTAGTAAAAACTCGTCCGCTTCTAGTCACTCTACCGACGTCTGCTATATTCACAACAGAAGAAAGAGGCGTAATCTCGACTTCTTTTCCAGCTTCCAGCATGGTGGCATTGTATCTGTAGGGTACAACTTTGTCAGAGCTATAGGGTACAGATCCAGGTAGACATATCACAAGAGGCTCCACATCAGCTTTTCCATAATAACCAATCTCTACGCATTCTAGAATTTCAAAGTATGGCTCAATCACATTGACATCATCTTCATTTCTGTCTCTCAGAATCTCAATGAGCCCTTGATCCATCATCTCTTGTAAATCTCTTCTTACAATATAACATCCTCGAGGATTGACTGAACAAATCCTACAAGCAGCATGATTATGCTCATAATGACTATATTCACACAGAGTGGCATGCATCTCTACCAATGATCCTCTGATATGTTCCACACGATAAACCTTATACTTTCCAGGGCATCCATACACCATGTTCACAACAGACGCTTCATGAGTCGGCAATGGATTACTTTGCAAATTAGGACCAATATCACGGAAGGAAAGCATACCAGAACAGACCAATCTCTGAACTTCATTCTTTTGAGGCCAACAATTCTCTAAATCATGCTCAGAAGCATTCTGATGAAAAGCACAAGTGGCATCAGCTTTGTACCACCAAGGGAGTTTCTCTGGAACAGGAGGCGGTGACCTTTCTTGAACTAACTTCTTATGAATTAGAGAAGGATACAATTCTGTGTATGTCATGGGGATAGGATCAAAATTAACTCGAGGATACAAACTCCACCTTGCTGGTTGTTGATTAGCAGGAGCTACAGGCACTGAATTCTGAATCGACTATTCCTTCCATGAGAAACAGCATTAGCATCCGATTCCTTCTTCTTTTGGAAAGAAGAACCATACCTCTTTGCACCATTAGACGGATTGTCATTTTGAACCAGACGACCTTCTCGCACGACTTCTTCAAGTCTAACACCCATCCCCACCGTTTCAGTGAAGTCTACAGGAGCACTTGCAATCATCTTCTCATAGTAAAATGGGCCAAGAGTCTTCAGGAAAATCTTAGTCATCTCTTTCTCTTCCATTGGAGGAATTACTTGGGCGGCAACCTCACGCCATCTCTGAGCATATTCCTTAAAGGATTCTTTTTCTTTCTGCATCATAGCTCTCAGCTAATCTCGATCAGGAGCCATATTAACATTGTACTTGTATTGCTTAACAAACGCCTCAGCTAAGTCACTAAAAGTATGGATATGGGTGCTATCAAGGCCCATATACCACTTAGAAGTAGCTCCAGTCAAACTATCTTGGAAATAATGGATCAACAGACGCTGATCATCAGTATGAGTGGACATCATTCTTACATACATCACCAGATGTGCCTGAGGACAGGAATTTCCCTTATAATTCTCGAATTCCGGCAACTTGAACTTAGCAGGTACTTTCACATTGGGAACAAGGCAGAGATCATGCACATTCTTTCCGAACAATTCTTTCCCACGCAGGGCTTTTATCTCTTCCTGCAATTCTTCAAACTGATCTTGGAAACCATCCATTCTGTCGTGAATACCCAAACCTTCACTTAGCGCGGCATCATAAATGGGCTCTGGGACAAAAGGACCAGTATGAACAATAGGAGACGTAGTGACCATGACAGGAGTCAAATGACGAGTCATATTAGGAACAGACAAATAACCTTCAGGCATACCCCAGGGATATCCATTAGGCATGCGTTGTTGAGTAGCAGCAGGAAGAGGGATTGTTGTAGCAGTGATTTCAGAAATCGCAGTGGCCTGACCTTGAGCTTGGGTATTGGGAGGAAGAACCTGATTCTGATTCTGATTTTGAGCAGCCATCAATGTCTCGACTAGAGAAGTGAGACGCTCCACCCCAGATCTCAAAGAAACATCCTCTTCACGTAGCTCTCTGTTCTCTTGTTCAAGACCTTCCATCTTCTTTTTGCAGTTAGCTCGAGTGTTATACCGGTGAGACAACTTGATTCTGTATGAAGGACAATGAGTAAGACCTCTGGAATACTCTCAAAAGCAAGACGAAAATGCAGAATGATGCATGAAATGCAATGCAAATGATTTTTATATATTTTTGGTTTTCAAGGAACTTTAAGACATTTTATTGTAAACATAAAAAAAACAACATAAAACATAATAAAATTCTTTCACTAATAATAGAAAAGCTTAAAAAAGGTTCAAAGTTTAAAATACAAAACAACAAAAAAGCTAAAAACTAGAAGGAAACGCCTCTGATGAAAATCCAGCTTCTCTTTGCAGCTTCCTACGGAGCTTCTCCAACTTATCTTCATAAAAGGCTTTCATGTGAGTCTTCTCAACTATCAGCTTATCAGCAACTTCCTTCCATGCAACTGAATCTTCCTGACTACCAGAGGAAAATAAATCCTCTTGTTGTCTCTTTCGCTTTTCACCATGTTGCTGAAGTAGCTCTTCCTGACGACGAATCTGATCATATTTTTCCATCAAGCAACCATCTTGAAGATAAAGCATATCATCCTTTTCTTTCAACTTTTTCTTCAACTCTTCCTTCTCAATCTCCAAAGCATGAAACTTTTTCTCCCAAGTATATCTTTCCAATCTCATCCTAGCCACAAGCTCTTGGTGTTCCTCAATACTCTCGATGGGAATAGTGGAATATGATGATGGAGCAACAGGTAGAGAGGGCTCTTCGAGTAAATAAGGCATTTGAAGAGTATGAGCTCTAGCTTGGACCCAATCAGTGTAGTCTTTGAGAGCAACACATTGCTTCTTTCCCAAATGTCTCTTCCTATCAATATGGTGCCAAGCACGCACAAACCGATTTCTCATATCCGAATCTCCATCCTGATTATGATAAAAGATTCCTGACACAAGAATGCTAGCAGGTCGCTCCTTCATGGGGTAACATAATTGACGCCTTGCAAGAATAGGGTTGTAGGTAATTCCTCCTTGTATACCAAGAAGAGGTACATTATTGAATTATCCGTAACTATCAAGAATCTCACCAATGTCATAAGCAGGATTGTACCAATGGATGTTCCCATTAGTAAGAGGCATAATCTTCTGAGACCGTGAGAGACCATTAGGGTTGCTCAAGAAATTCTTAGTCTGAGGTATGTGTGAAATAAACCACTTATAGAGCAAAGGAGTGCAACATTTGATAAGTCCACCTTTCTTATCGGTCCTATGGTGAATGGAATGGTAAGTATCCCCAAGCAAAGTAGGCACAAGATTCCCAATCATGAATATCCGAATAACGTTAACATCGACAAAGTTGTCAACATTGGGAAAAAGTATCAAACCATAGATGAGCAAGGCCAAAAAGTATCAAAAGCGATCATACTTCCCTTACTAGCCAACATAGAAGCCTTCCCAATCAAGAACTTAGAAGTCAACCCTCAAATTCCTCCTTTTTTGGTCATGTTTTCTTTTACATTTGATATCTTCAACTGAAGAAGCTCTGCTATCTCATCAGCCTTAGGATCTTTCTCTAGACCACTGAACGATATATCATCTGTAACTGGAAAACTAATCCAATACGAATACTCCTCCAAAGTGGGCATAAGCTGATAATCCGGAAAGGTGAAATAGTGATAAACTGGGTCATAAAACTGCACAAGAGTCTCAAGAATTCCTTTCTCCACTTTGGTCTTCAAGATAGAGATCAATTTCCCATAACGGTTTTTGAAGTTGTCAAGATTAGGAACCAAAGTCACTAGCTCTTTTAACTCTTTCGCACTTGAAATCCTGAAAGTGTACTTCTTGATGCTTCTCTTTTGATCCATGGTACCTGTGATGTTTACAAAAAAAAGTCTCTAAGTTCCTTGAAAACCATTTGTGAAGAACGTTTTTATGAATGCATGAATTCATGATTTATGCATCAACCACAATCAAGAGCACACAAGATCACATCAAATCACACAATCAAGGTTCAAAGGTTCGACGTCACGAGCATGGAGCCATGGGTCTAACCATCCCACAAGGTATGTTCTAAGGAATTTTGTACCTTCCTATCGGGTTCTACAAAGGTTCCCAGAGTTTTCAATCTTCTATCGGATACTACCGGCATGCACAATTGCTCATGGGCGCCAATAAAATGCCTAAAAAGACCTCGTCTGAGCGTAGCATCGCATGACAACAAGCTCAAATTGGTACTTGACTGTTGCACCCCAATTTTTGACCTCTGAGATCCCATCATTTTCTAAGTGTTATGATCATTATTGTTATACCCCAAAATTTGCCCGCATTTTTTTTCAAAGAGAAGTCAAAAGACTTCTGTCTAAAAATTTGGAGTTTTATACAATCTTGGATTTTTATTTCATAAATATCCTGATTTTATGAATACTCAATTTTTAGAATTTTTTATACAGTATTTTGGTTCGCTGTTAAATTTATTCTTACATAAACGCCAAATACTGTTTATCACTTCATACACTGTTTATTTGAGATTTATTTTCAGATAAATAATGCTGACGCAGTTTGTGCAGAATTAAAATTTGCAGGCACGGAGTCCGGATTTCAGATTATGCTGGTAACAATTAAATTATTATTGGTTTTATTTCCCACTAATTTTTATTTTTATACTATATAATTTTCTTTCAAAATCTCCTTCTTTCTTTTCAAATATCTTCCTTTCTTTTCAAATCTCTTTCTTTCAAATTAAATTCTAGCTTTATTCTACACCCCTTTTATTTTCAAAAACCTACCATACTTTTTTTCAAATCCTACTACTATTCAAAACGGTAACACTCCACTCCCAACGTCTCTATCTCTCTCTTTTCACTCTATAAATACTCCTCATTTTTTTTCATAAATTCTCACATCAAATTTCACTCATCTCCCAAATTTCTCAAACTTCTATCTCATAATTATTTTCTCTTCTTCCTCGGCAAAAATGGCAAAGTGGATGGATACACTTTTTCTTATAGTCATCACTATTTTTACGGTGATCATGTCCTTCTTCTGTCTGCATAGTCCTGAAAAATGCGGACCTGCGATGGTTACACTTCCGATCATCTATTTTCTGTTGTTCATAGCATGGATTATTAATCGTCATTTTTAAAGTTTGTTGTATCTGTCGCTTTCAAATAGTGTACCGTCTATTTTATTTGTCGTACTGTTCATTATATTATGTAATATTTGTACTGTTAGTATTAAATGTTGTACTATCTGTCGTACGGTAGTTTAACTATCAAGATAATATTATGTGTGTTAAATATTTATTTTTCTGTGCATTAAATATTTATTTTCAAGGTTATTATCGGTATTTTCGTTCGCGTACAGTATATTTTATTTATTTATTATGTTGGTGTTTTTCTAACAGCTCAGGTAAATAAATTTTTCACCATTAACACAACAAAAACAAAAAAAGAAAAAAATTAACTTTAAACTGTTGAATTTTCACTTTAACTGTTACGTTAATACCCGGACAGCTAGTTACCAGTCAAACCCGCTATCAGCGCAATTCTCCGTGTTTGTACCATCAGTCAAATCAATTTTTCGCACTTCAAATTTCCAAGATTTTGTTCTAGAAGTCTTCTGATAATCACGTGGTCAACAGAGACTCAACACTGCACAAAAATCAGGTACGCCTAACTGTCTCCTACACAAACAGTCCCTAACTAGGGTTTTTGTTTTTTTCAGGAGAACGAGTTTTTGAGACCTCAAATGGATTTCATGGATCTCCATATGTCTCAAAATACCACCAGACAAATTTTCAAACTTCGATTCGCTCAGACGCACAGTCAACAGCTCAAACAGTCAACAGACGACCAGTTTGACCAAAAAGTCAACAGACAGTCAAAAATGCAATTTTTTGTCAACATCCATATTTTGTCAAAATATTCATCATGTGATCAATGGTTGATCATAATTCATCAAGAAAAGTTCAGAAATCGACAAAACTCAAAATTGCAAAATTAGAGTTTTTTACCTAAAAGTCAACTGAACTTTGACCGACCATAACTCTCTCATGATTTATCAGAAAAATTCCAACCAAAGCTCATTCTCAAGGAAATTCAATTCTCTACAACTTTGATGTTGGGACCAAGGTCAAGAAATGCTTCCGCCTAAGAGATATAAGCCAAAACATTACGGGTCATTTTGAAAGTCAACAAAAAGCAGTTTTTTGTCAAAGCCCATATCATCAAAATAACTTCTCCAAATGCAAAAACGCTTCCAAAGTGGCTTGTAGAGGACATCTTGGGCTTTCCAAAAAGTTAAAGAACACTTTCATAGGATCAAAATTGAGGGAGATATGCCTTGATGAAGTTGACCTTTTTTGGAAAAATGCATGAAACAAGTAATGACCAAAATTTGATTTTTTTTCAAAAAGGCCAATTCTTTTGTGATTCAATCTTGATTCTCATATGTTTAAAGGGCATCCACGACCCATCCATGATTCATGACATTTTTATTTCATTTTAATTAAATTTTATTCATTTAAAGTTTAATTAAAGTGAGATAATTCAAAGATATTATCAAAGATGCTTATGGTTGCCAATCAAGACCAATTCAAGATGCTTAAATATATTATTGCAAGGTTGAAGAGAATAATACTTGAGTGTTTTAACCATGGTTAAGAAATACACTCATTGAAAATATTCCATTATCATATTTTTTCCACAAAATCAATCATGACAATTTCCACTTGCAAGGCTTCCAAGATCAAACTCTTTGCCTATAAATAGAACTTCATTTTCTTCATTCAAGGAGGAGAAAAAAAAGGGAGAAACAAGAGGAGAGCACAACAACAAACACCAAAGTCATAGCATAAGTTTTATATTTTCCAAAAGTTTCAATAAACTTGTAAAAATCAAGGCTCATTCAAATAGCCACTTTCAATCAATTTCAATCACTCTTTTCCACTCTTGGAACATCATAGAGTAAGTACAATGTAAATTTTAATATGCATATTTTCAATTTCTCAAAAAAAAGTTTTAATTTTAGTTTTAAGTTGATAAAATGTTTATTTAATTTTTAACATAAAAATATTTTATTTCTTTTCATAATTAATTTATATTGCTTAATTAATTAGTAATTATGTAAATATTGCTTTTTAATTATTTTTAACCAATCAAAAAACTCCAAAAAATATTTTCCTTTTAGATTTAGGTTTATATTTTTTATAATCTAATTTTTGACATATAAAATAATATTTTTCTTGTTAAGTTTAATTATTTGTATAATTATTTGTTTAATTAGCTTGTTAATTAACTTAAAATCAAATTCCAAAAAAATCACAAAAAAAATGAATTGAGTTTAATTTGTTTTATATTTATTTTTGTATATTATTTGATATTATTTCTTATCTTCCCTTTCTTTGTCCAAGATCGGAATAAAAGATCAAATATGGCAGAGATTGTATGCAGTTGATTTAAGACTTTTGGAAATTTTATCGTGTAGTCGCTATGATTTTATCAAGCTTCTGATAAAGTTCCATTGAATTTAAATCCGAGAACATCTTTCACTCCCCATCAATCTTTATTACTAACTTTGATAACATACTTGAAAAGTTTCAAGATGGTTATCTTTAACATACTAACAATTGACTTTAATTTCCGCATTTTATTATATTGTTCTTTATATTTCTTGCTTTATGCTTTATTTTATTATTTATTATTTATGTTTCTGTTATTTTTTCTTTGTCCATTTGGACATATTATTTATATTTCTGTTATTTTTTCTTTGTCCATTTGGACATATTATTTATATTTCTGTTATTTTTTCTTTGTCCATTTGGACATATTATTTATATTTCTGTTATTTTTTCTTTGTCCATTTGGACATATTATTTATATTTCTGCTATTTTTTCTTTGTCCATTTGGACGTTTATATTTCTGCTATTTTTCCTTTGTCCATTTGGACGTTTATATTCCGCTATTTTCTCTTTGTCCATTTGGACGCTATGTTTATGTTTCCGCTATTTTCTTTTTGTCCACTTGGACCATACTTTACTTTTATGCTAAAACACTAATAAACAACAAAAAACTAAAAAAAAAGCGCTTAAGGTTCTCTCTTGGACTACTGGTTACTATCCCTAGCATTTTGGAGATTCGGACTTATGGACTTAGTGCCTCTGGACCCTTATTCTGTTATTACTCTGTGGTTGTTCTGTCTGGCATTGGATTGTTGTCTGTTTGCGTATGCAGGTATTTCCTTGAAAGTCCTTGATGGTTAATTCCAAGGCATTGAGATAAGGATTTTACCCGAAAACAGCCGTTACTCTGCCCGATTTTTCATCAAAATTTTAATGTGCTTAATGCAAAGTGGTGCTAAAGATAATAAGTTCATCTGGATCCCCAAGTGGTAATGCGTCGGTCAACTGTTGGTTTCTTATTTTGGTCAGATCATTCTCTCCTTAAACTTTTATTTTATGCACTAGGTTAGCCTCTTCATCTCCTCCACTTCTTATATTTTCAAAATCTTCTTACTTTTTTCCAAAATCTTCTTATGTTTGTAAAACCCTTTTTTAAAACCTTTCTTAAAAATGTCTTTTGCCCTTAGTGGCTTTTTTTGCAAAAGTTTAGACACGATTAATTGTTGTAGTGAGTTGCGATACCCTACGATTTTGAAATTGATTGATATAATGAGATCTTTTCTGCGTGAGAGAGCTAGTGGCATACTCGTTGATTTTATCCGAGTTGGAGCCCTTCTTTCATTAGCGATGCAAAGAACTCATTTGTTCTCATGCTCAAGATCAATGGCCGAGTATTTCTCTCCGACGATGATAAAGTGTTTATTCGTTTTTTTTAAACCGTTTTCCCTTTTAAGCGGAACTACATTAGCTCTGACTTCTCCATTGCACCGAGGAGGTATGTAGGCACAAGACTTAATGTCTTGCCGAGCTTATTTTAAAAAAATCAAACAAGAGCAAAAGTGATCTAAGCAAAAACTAAGAGCCCATGGATAACCATGGATACAAAGGGTGCTTAAAACCTTCCCTTTGTATAACCAACCCCCCGAACCCAAAATCTGTCAAAAGGTCTTTCCTGTTCTTTTATGCCTTTCCTAAATGTTGGATAAAATAAAAGTCGGTGGCGACTCTTGCAATATAAAAAAAAATAAAAAAAATAATAAAAGAAAAAGAGCAAGGAGTCAGTTCGCCTCAAAAAACCGAGTTTACATTGACCTTATTTCCGCGCTACATCCTAAAAAGGCTTAGATGGGTTAAAAGGTTCTAGGTCATTCAGCTTCTACGGACACTCACTATTGAAAGTAATAGCGTTCTTACGATGGTTCGTAACAACATCTACTACCTTCCATGAGGCCTCCACTGATTGGGGTTCCACCATATAACGCTCATGTTAAGGATTGCTCCTGACATGTGACTATTGGTCTTACCACCTCCTATCTAAAGTTACTCACCAAAGTCCGGGTTAGGACTTTATCTCATCACAGAGGAACCATCAAGCACCAAAAAGAAAAAAGAAAAACACACAAAACACACAATAATATATACAAATAAAAACACACAGATAAACAAAAATAAGCTTAACACACTTTAAAACTGGATCCCCAGTGAAGTCGCCATTTTTTTGTAGTGGGGACAATCTGAGAACGAAGCCATTAGATTGTCTCGACTCAATATTTCAGTGAAAGTCACCACCGCGCTTTATTATTTCCAAAGGAAAAGGGAAAAGAACGAAGAAAACCCAAAGTTTGTTTTTAAAACAAAAAGAAGAGATCTTAGGTACGGGTGTATATTATACAAGGGGAAGGTTTTAAGCACCCCCTCATATCTGTGGTACTCCACAGGAACCTTTTTGAAAATTTGTGTCGTGTATGCTAAAAAAGGGTTTGTTTGAATTTTTAAAATAAGCTCGGTGCAATGGAAAAGTCAAAGCTAATGTAGTTCCTCTTAAAAGGGAAAAACGTTTTTAAAAAAAACCGAATAAACATTTTATCATCGTCGAAGAGAAATACTCAGCCATTGATCTTGAGCATGAGAACAAACGAGTTCTTTGCATCGCAAATGAAAGAAGGGCTCCAACTCGGATGGAAATAAACGAGTATGCCACTAGCTCTCTCACGCGGAAAAGATCTCATTATATCAATCAATTTCAAAACTGTGGGGTATCATAACTCAATACAACAATTAATCGTGTCTAAACTTTTGCAAACTAGGCCACTAAGGGTAAAAGATATTTTTAAGAAAGGTTTTTAAAGAGGTTTTGCAAACATAAGAAGATTTTGGAAAAAGGGAGAAGATTTTGAAAATCTAAGAAGGGGAGGAGATGAAGAGGCTATCCTAATGCGTAAAATAATAGCTAAGAGAAGAAACGTCTAACCGAAATACGAAGTCAACGTTTGACATTAGGAGTCAAGGTAGATTTTCCATCCTTTGGACTACCAACACTAAGCCAACACATTACCACTTGGAGATCCAGATGAACTTATTATCTTTAGTACCACTTTGCATTAAGCACATTAAATTTCTGACGAAAATCGGGCAGAGTAACGGTTGTTTTCGGGTAAAATCCTTATCACAACGCCTTGGAATTAACCATCAAGGGCTTTCAAGGAAATACTTGCACACACAAACAGACAACAATCTAATACCAGACAGACAGAATAACGACAGAGTAACAACAGAATAACAGGGTCCAGAGGTACTAAGTCCCAAAGTCCAAGTCTCCAAAATGATCGGGATAGTAACCAATAGTCCATAGGGCCTTAAGTGTTTTTTTAGATTTTTGTTATTTATTAATGCTTTAGCACAAAAATAGAGTATGGTCCAAATGGACAAAAAAGAAAATAGCGGAAACATAAACAAAACGTCCAAATGGACAAAGAGAAAGTAGTGGAATGTAAACGTCCAAATGGACAAAGAGAAAATGGCAGAAACATAAACATGATGAAATGATAAAATAAAGCAATAAAGCGAGAAATATAAAGAGCAATATAATAAAGTACGGAAATTAAAGTTAATTGTTAGATGCTAAAGATAAGCATCTTGAAACTTGTCAAGTATGTTATCAAAGTTAGTAGTAAGGATCGATGGTGAGTGAAAGATGTTTTCGGATTTAAATTCAATTGAAATTTATCAGAAGCTTGATAAAATCATAGTGACTACACGATAAACTTCCATAAGTCTTAAATCAACCGCATGTAATTCTCTTCCATGTTTGATCTTTTTTATATTCGGGACACGAAATATTGCGCTATGTTAAGCAGACCGCCAAGTGATTTATATAGAAATCATACTACAGCGAGGCCGGTCAAAAATTTATGTGCTAATGCATGCGAGAGAAGTCATATATAAATCACTCTCCGAAAGCAATACCGCACGAAAAGAAAATAGGTAGTGATCTCGTCTTTACCAAGTATCCATAAGAATTCTCAAGGTATTAAGACTTTCATCGATCAAAAGAAAAAGAAATAAAAGATGGAACCACATTCAAAAGCTCCTTTCATCCATAATTTCAATCACTTAATATTGCGAATTTGGATTCTCATCCTATCGACGCCCCAAGTCCATTGATATTAGAGAGAAATTAGGCCTCTAATTTGTGATTTAAAGAAAATAACAAAAGAAGGGAGTAGAAGATGAGTTAGAACCAAGAACAAAAAAAAGGCAAAAAACACATTCTGCTCAGCAAGCAATCGATTGCTCCAGGAGTGCAATCGATTGCTCCTTCTTCAATTTTCAAAATATGCGCAGTTTTTCAACTGTGCAATCGATTACAGCAAGAGAGCAATCGATTGCACTAGGCATTTTTTCAAAAAAAAACAGCAATCAAAAGGAGTAAAACTAGTTTGAACATAAAACCAAACACCTTGTGATCTTGGATCAATTTTTGCACGAAAATGTATTAAGTAAGAAAGCAAAACTCAGTAATGTAGCACCAAAGGTGCATCAAACATAAACAACAATGGATCACATCTTGAATTATGGAAAGGATCTAGAATTTTACCAAATCTTTCACAAACTTTGAATCTTCTTCAAGAACACACAACCACAAGCCTTGATCTCTCACAATTGATGAAGAAAATAGTGTTTAGATGGAGGTTTAGCTCAAAGTTGGTGAGGTTCAAGATGTAACTCACTAACTTTTATGGAAGAAGAAAAGAGCTTTGAGTGAGGGGTTTGGAAGGGATGAGAAGAGAAAGAGCAAGAGTTTCTTTGGCTTTCAAAGCTTGAGAAATGAAGAGGGGAAAGCCTCTCTTTATAGGATTTAGGCTTGAGATTATTGGTGGTTTGGAATTAGGATTGGAAAATAGATTTAGGTTTGGTAAATGAATTTGGCGCCAAAATTATGATCCAATGGTATTGATGTGATCACATGAGGGTTTATGATAAAATGATGTAGGAAATCAAATATAAGAACTAAGTCATGCTTCCCACACTTGCAAATGATGTCATCACCTTCAAAAGCTGAAATTTGCCTTCATTCTTCTAATTTCGCATTGGTGCAATCAATTGCACTATTATGCAAATCGATTGCACTGCCTGAATTTAGTGCAAAAACAGTTGGTGCAATCGATTGCACTCTTATGCAAATCGATTGCACTGAAGACAGAATGCAAATCTGGTGAAAATCTAGTTGGTGCAATCGATTGAACTATTATGCAAATTGATTGCTTGCTGAAGAATGCTAAAAAATGCCCTTTTAGATGGATATTTTGACTTGGTACCTACAAAACACAAACATACAAAAGCACAAGGCAATATTTTTGGTATTTTGGTTAGTAAAACAGCATATACAAACTAAAAATATTTGTGCTCGATGATTCCCCTGTAGATGAATTGAGCACAACATCACAAGTAGGATTCTAAATCGAAACTTCTGGATTAATGATTGATATGCAAATAATGTATGATTTTAGGGTCAAAAATTGGGGTATGACACGATTCATAGCAACTCAGCTACATACCTTCGTCAATTCACCTTATCAAAACCACATTGACAAATTTCACCTACAGATCTACACAAAGATTCACCAACAACCTTCATAAAACTTGCTTCTGATTTAACTCAAATGTAGTTTTCAACGAATCATAAACTCAAACAACTCAAATCTTCAACTAGACTCAATCACCTGCATTTTAACAGCGATTAGCATCACCGTTCAAATCGAAACACCGCAAACATCTGCAAATCAACATCTCAACAACGTCTCACCGTGTCGCATCATCATCACCATTCAACGTCCTTCTTCATTACAACATCATCTCACCATCCGACGAACTCACGATTCATAACTTCCATCATCATCATCATCAACTTCATCAAATGAATCCATAGGATGATTTGAACACGACACAGCAAGCACAACTTCAGTAACGGACCTGCAATCGCAATAACAACAAAAAGCGGTAGGGATAGAGCATCTCCAAATTAAATGATTCCCATCATCACCGCAACACCGTTGATTTCCTTGAAGCTTACGAATCGGTAACTCCCCTTTCAGTGATTGTGTGCTTTAATTCTCTGCTCGATTTCCTATTTATTAAGAATAATGTGATTATGTTGAGCGTATAAATAAGAGTTTGAGTTTAGGAAAACAGAAGCATAGAGTAATCGAGTGAGGGTTGAGAGAGAAATTGAGATTGAGCATAAGAACAATGAGAAAGAGAGAGAGTCCGACGACCGAATGTTTCATTATGAGAGAAAAGAACCGATGGAAGCGTGAATTGGAGGGGGAGGCCATATCCATATGTTGATTCTAGGGTTATATTGTTTTTTTGGGGTGTGATTTTAAGCCAAAACGTGTTTCACATTTCCGCTTTAATTTTCATTTGGGTTGTAATAATTAGTAGTAAATTTCATCCTCATTCGTTTAAATTTGTAATACCCCATCCCGAGGCCTTGTAATAATTTTACTGCTTTTCTTTATTGCTTTATCATTGCTTTCATGCTTTAATTGTTTTTCAAAATAAAAGAATGTTAGGTTCTTAGCCGTTTTCTACCGTAAGTCGATCGCACTTCACGCACCGCCATCAACCGTACTTACACATGCACACTTGCACCGCTTGCTCCCTGGATGTGATACAGAGAGACCTACTCGATTAATAGTTTCGGTTGGTCATTTAGAGGCTAATCTTTAGCTAGTTCACGTACACTCTTATTTTATCCCTTTCATGTCCATTCCTTTATGTTTGAACCTTAATGCATGTCTGTATGGATTTTACCTGTATGAGCTTGTATGTCCCATTTACTTCTTTCATCTTCTTTTTTTAAATAAATTGTTCAACCCCACATTACATGGTCAATATACCAAGCCCCAACCAACTCTTTGTAAGCCGATTACCTTGTGCATCGCCATTGAGCAGAACTACAAATGCTCCGACTTCTCCATTACTTTGAGGAGGTATGTAGGTACAAGATGTCATGTCTTGCCTGTCATACCCTAATTTGTGACCCCTTGAGATGTCAAATCTCAAAATTACTCCATTATCTCAAAACAAATACCCAGAGCAGTCACTTGTTCATCAAGTACTCAAATTGGGGTTTTTGGGGATAGGAAGTTCAGGAAAAGGGTCAATCAATGAGTAAAGTGATCCTCAACATAATCATATGGCTCAATATGTTTCATCCATCCACCTATAATCTTTAATTTCCAGGCATCAGGCCTTAGACCTATCCAGGTCACCCGATTAGGGTTTTGGACTTATCATGGATTAAAATTCGGGCTCACATTTGGGAATACTTGCAAAGCTTCAAAGCATGATCAAAAAGGCCCAATCATCTTCAAATGATCGCTATCTCAAAATCAAATGGAAGTTGTACGTCAATTCAAGATCCATAATCATCAATTTCATCTAGTTCATAATTAGGGTTTTTGACCTAATTCACCCGAACAGTTGACTTTAACCAGGACAAGATCCCATGGCTCAAATCATACCTCAAAATCCTCTAATACTTCAATATGATCCATCCATATCATTCATATATTGATGATTTTTCTTGGTCAACCATGGACTTTTAAGGATAAAAATCATCAATATATGATTATTGAAGACATTTGACCAAGAAAAATCAATAAAATCAATTAGGGATCAAAAAGTCAAAGTTTGACTTTTTCATACTTAAAATTTTTTATAAATGTTTTTAAGGATTTTCTTCAAACTTCAAAGGGGAATAACTCAAAATTTCAAGTACAAACTCAAGAATACTTCCAACATGAATGTTGTAGATTTTGGTCCAATAAACAACTTGGTCACTTATGTAGTTTCTTCAAAAAGTCAATCATTTGAGAGATATAAAGCTTCAAACTTCCTACAAAATCCTAAAATGGTGAAAAACCCTAATTTTTCTCACACTTTATGGACAATTTGCACCAAGATCCCTAATGATTTTGAGGAAACACAAAACTAATGGATTGCACTACATCCTTCAAGCTTTCCAAAAAGTATTGGACCATCTCTTAATTCAAATTTTTCAAGGAGATATGCATGATCAAAGTAAGGCATTCAAAGGTGATTTTAAAGGCATGATCTACTTTGGTTTTTGCCAATTTTGTGTCAATGCTCCTACCAATTGGTGCCTATTCTTTCATGTGATATCAGAAGGGAACATGTGAATTCAAATGCATCATTTGCATCAAGATTGGAAGAGATTCAAAAATTTAATGCCATGTGATTATGTAATCATTACAAAATGGAATTTTGGTGAATCATCAAGGAATCTTCTCCTAAGCCAATTACAGACCTCTACGCATCAGAAATGATTTTTAAACATCAGATTAAATCAAGGGATAGGTCTTTGGATCAAGAGGAATCAAATTGCCACAAAAGTTTCCAAAGCAAACAACTGTTTTCTCCCTAATATTCAAATAGGTACTAACAAAACTTAAACTGAATGGAAATAGAATAAAATGCAAATAAAACTAAACAGAAAAGATCAAAACAAACAAACAAAAAAATAAAACTCCGGCTGCATTTACTACACAGACTCAGACCCACTCGTGGTGCGTGCATCACTTCCTTTCTCAGAGCCATCAGCAGGACTAGCATTTTCTTCTTCTGGTTCTACTTCCTTCTCTTGTTCATCTTCATCTGCCATTTCTACAACATCTGCAAAATTCTCATTCCCATCCATTTTCAGAGTACTTATCATCTTTTCAAAGGATATCTTCCTAGCTTCCAGCTCTTTGCAGGTCTCTTTTAACATTGTTATGACTTCTGCTTTGTTGGCTGATGCTCCACCTTTGGATGTTTCAGCCGATGTCATGACAATTTCTGGAACATATGTACCCTAAAACAGTTTATAGTGGAAAGCCAATGGGCTTTCTCTTTTGCAGACTATATCATGTTCATTGAGAATGTTGGGATACTGATTCAGAATTATGCCACACAGGAGGGATGGAAAGGAAATCGGACCCTTAACATTGAAGCTTCCAGCATGCTTCATAGTTTGGTCAAAGATATATGTTCCGTAGTCAAATTTTGCCTTTGTCCCTACAGCATACAGAAATCTGCCAAGAATAGTTGAGATAGTGGATTTGTGATACGTTGGCACCCAATTAGTTGCTCCTATCTTGTGAAGCATTGCATATTTGATGCTCAGCTTACTTACAGTTAGTTTTTCTTTTAGAGGCCAACTTTTTACTTGCTTGGCTGTGATCACTTGACAAACCTTGTTGTCTGTCACTTCAAGCTCAGGTCGAGCTTCATCTGTTCTTTCCAATAAGTTATTAATCACAGAAGGAGAGAATGATACCCACTTACCTCTCACAAACACCTTTCTGAAGTCCACACTCTTGTTGTTTCCAAAATCTTCAGATAGGTTCACCGTAAATTCTTTGACTAACCTCTCGTAGCATTTGGGAAGGTTGTAAATAGTCTTCAACAGTCCAGCTTCTTGAATTAGCTCGAAGATTTCCTTATTTTCAGGAGCATTTGGAGCCAATTCCCTTTCACCCGCTAGTCTCTTTTGGAGCATATATTTCCACCTACTGGCGCTAGAGGCATAGTGGAATGACACATTATCAATAGGGACTTCAGGAATACTTGCAGCTATCTTGCTGGTTGTAGGCTTCTTCCTTGATGGAATGTCAGGGACATCCACTTCAACATCAGACTCAGATTCAACAATCTCCCTCTCCTTTCTTTTCTTTGGAACAACCTTGCTCCAGGACTTTTAGGGACCAACCCCTACACTCTTAGCCACAACTCTGCTTTGATAGGACCAGCAGAAGTACTCTTCTTCTTGACAGAGTCTTTGACAGGACTCTTAACTTCTACATTTTTTCAGGAGAACTTTGGGAAACAGCTTTGCCTTTTCTTCTAGTCATTATCTTGTTGGCTACACTTGGATTCAACGAGGCAAGCAATTTGTTGTCAGAATACTCATCTAAGTCCACCACATTTGTAGTTGTTTCGGCGTTGTTCCTGTTATGCTCATTGTCTTCAGAAGCTTCAATGTCATTGTCATCCTGAGTGACATTGGTATTCTCAGCACCTCCTTGTCCATCCTTATTGATCTCCCCTTCAACTGGGTCATGATCGGAAGTGTGAGCAACTTTAGCCTCACTGGTGATTTTGAGATGATCAAGAAATATGGTTTGAAGTGGGACAGATATCTCTAACACCTGATGATTATCCTCCAAAATGCGTTTAACTATTTTAGCAAGAGAGTTTTGGACATATCTGGTTCCTTCTTTAGTAAGTTCCTCTCTGGTATTAGATGAAGAGGGTTTGGCGCCCTTGTTTTGAATACCCTCCTTAGGACGTCTTTCCTGTGCCGTCCTAGGCTTTGTGGCCTTTACATCATCACTGCTAATCATCCTTAAAGGAACAACATTCAGAACCCTATTAGGGTTAGAGGACTCATCCGGTGTTACCGAGTCATATATGGGAGAGACTTTCTTTGGAGATACATAACACGATTGCTGAAACATTCTGAAACTCTTCGAACTAGAATTTGTGTCACGCTTGTGAGAAGAATCGGAACAATTCAACCTTAATAAATAGCAAGAAGGACCAACAGGGTTGTTTGCCGTTTGTAGAAAAATAGGAGTGCGAGGGAGCTTTAAATACAGATTGAGTGAGGGAAGTTTCAAATCGTGGATATTTAAAAAGCCCAAAATGTTTTCCCCAAATATGTTAATTGCTATAATTTGATTCGGTGGTAAATACCTAACATTCCCTTTTCCTTCACAATGTCTTTGGAGGATGTTACAACATTCTCTGTGACATTACATTCAGATAGACTTTCAGAATTATTGCTCATACTTGACTCATTAGCACACTTTGAAGACAGATCAACTGTGGTGCCACACTTATACGCTTCTGAGAGGATTGGTTCAGTTTTTTTCCAGAGCATTTGTCTTCTTGGGTGCTTGAATGATGAATCTTGTCTCTTATAGTTTTCTTTCCCGATCAGCAATGTCTATCATGAGGCTCACTCTTTCTTCTAGCAGGAATCTATTGATACTCCTGTACTCACGTGCTTTTGCACTCAGTTTATCATTCATTAGACATGTCTCAGTAAAGCCAGCAGCTAGTTCACTAATGGTGAGCTCTCCAACATATGATTCTTCATCAGATACATCAGATTCATCAGACTCTTGACATTCAAATTTTATTTCCTCTCTGATCATGGAGTAGTTAGAGGTATAGTTTGGAGTGTTAGCCTTCCATAGGTAGCAAATATCTTTATACTTAAATCCCTTCATGACTTCTTCATTTTCTCCATTAGTGACAATACACTCGTCTTTAGTGAACCTGACATAGAATCCTTCATAACATAGTTGGCTGATGCTTATAAGATTTGCAGCCAGTCCTTGTACAAGTAAGACATTATTTAGATTAGGAACACCCTGACCTTGAGTCTTGCCAACACCTTTGACTTCTCTTATTTCTCCATCACCAAGAGTCGCATAGTTGTTTCCCTCAAGTTTGAAGTCTACTAGTGAGTTCTTTCTCCCAGTCATATGATTTGAGCAACCACTATTAAGGTACCAATCTTCTTTGGCAGGCATTCTTAGAGAAGTGTGTGCTACTAGAGCAACATTCTTAGCTACCCACTCTTGTTTTAAATAAATAAATAAATAAATATCGAATTGTTTTATTGAATAGTCTATGATGAGGTGAGTTGTTCTTTTTAGTTGGCTTGTTTTTTTTTTGATAGGCAATTTGTGCCTAGTCGAATTTGAACTTGAGACCTTGAGGGGAGCACACCCTCAAGATCCAAGCTTTAACCACTAGGCCACACACACGCACACATTTTAGTTGGTTTGTTGAATGGTCTCTACCCTCATCAGATAGTTATATAATCTGACTATTCTATTAGCTGAAATATATCTCAATTCCCGTACCAACAGTATTGAGAAGGGAAAACACTTCTCACCCATTTTCTATCTCTAAATTAAATGGGACCAACAACAACAACTATAATACAAGATACACATATATGTGTGTTGTGTGTGTTTTCTATCAATTGCGATAAGAGAAAAATAGATACAATTTACACCTATTTTTTATTACATATGATTGATAATATTTTGCAGGTAACATGTTAAGCAAGATGCAACAAATTCTATCTCGAAGTACTTTATGGCGTATTTGTGGATAGAAAACTTTTATGTCAAATGTTTTAACATTATACGAGACATTCTGTCATGAGTTGTTTACTTGGCACTAAAGTTTTAATGGAGTGTATCTTGAATTTTCGAGATTTATATCCTTTTCTGTCCAATCACATATCTGATTGTAAAAGCGCATTCTCGTATGGAAAAGATTTATCCTGAACATGTTTTATCAAGATTGGAATTCTTATGCATATCATATTCATATTTAATTGGATTTGATTTGATCAAGATTCTAAATTAACTTTACGAAGATTGATATTTTGTACATTCTTTGGTTTCCAGCCGCTTTCACGTCATAAATCCTATCGAACTTTTTATGCAGGGAAATTGCTACTATTTAAGAAGGCGTTCTCATTTGTGAAGACTCATAACCTGCATTGTGAAGCTTGATGTTTTTATTTGTGATTGAGTTTTTGTGTTTATGTTTTAATACTTTATTCCTAAGTTATCTTTCTAAATTAAGAGAATAGAGTATTTGTGTTGTAATTGTGATTCATCACTTCATATACTTTTATTGTTGTACAAACACTTAGGAGATTGTTTAAGTGAAAGTGAGAAGGGTATCAAATTCGCTGGGAGTTTGGATCGATTTTCACAAATAGTATTAGGGAAATGGCACAGAATTAGGAAATTTCAGATGAGAGCGTTGTATACAATTGACTACTAAGAGTGATTTTCATTTTATTAGGCTGATGCCTTTTATACGCAGGTGACATTGCACAAAACTAAGTTAACAACTCTTGTGATATTTATTTTTGTGCGTTTACTTTATATCTTACAGAAAAGTTTTGTTAAACACATTGTTCTAACATTGTGTTTGACATCTTGTCCACGACAGAATAAAATTTCAATTAGCATCAGAGCATGCACCTTGTTCTGGTTGGATGAGCTTCAAGGCTTTCTCTACATTCAGTTCTAGATGAACAATGCTAAAGAATGAGGATGTGTTATTCAACCATTTAGTCTTGATGGTGTGAACTATTATTATTGGAAAGCTCGTATGGTTGCCTTTCTCAAGTCTATGGACAACAAGACTTGGAAACCAATCATAAATGGAGGGACGCCTCCAAAGATCATGTATAAAGACAACACTAAAACCTTGAAGCCTAAAAAGTATTGGTCAAAGGAAGAATACGAAGTAGCTCTTGTTAATTCTCATGCTCTCAGTGTCATTTACAATGGTGTTGACAATAATATCTTCAAAATCATCAACATATACACTAGTGCCAAAGAAGCTTGGGAGACTCTTGAAAATGCTCATGAAGGCACATTCAAGGTTTGATATCAAGACTTCAACTCCTCTAAATGAAATTTGAAAATATAAAGATGAAGGAGGATGAAACCGTTTTTGAATTTAATGTTTTCCTCTATGGAACTTCCAACAAGTTGCTTTTCCTTAGTGAAAATAATTTAGAGAAAAGCTGGCTAGAAAAATTCTTAAATCTCTTCCAAATAGCTTTGATATGAAAGTCACAACCATTGAAGAAGCTCAAGATGTTAGAAAAGTAAAATTTGATGTGTTGATTGAATCTCGTCTAAAGTTTGAAATCTAAATTAACGATAAATTTGAGAAAAAGAGTAAGAGTGTGACATTCAAAGCTGATGTTGAAGAAGATGATGACCAGTTAGAAGGTGATGTTGATGAAAATTTGGCTTAATCCGTTACTTTTCTAGCCACAATTTTTAGTAAGTTCATGAGAAGACTTGACAGAATATCAAGGAATAATTTCATTACAAATTTCAAAAACAACCAGCATCAGAAATCCAAAGGTCTTTACTTTCAACATCAAGGAAAATATGGAGAAAAACAAAACAAGGGAAAATGAACCCAATGTCATGAATGTGAAGGATTTGGACACATTTAGACTGAGGAGAATGAAACTGAGATAGACAACAATATGGTTTCTTTCATAAATTGCATAAAGTCAAATTCAACTGTGCAGAATGATGGTGATACAAGTGATGACGGGTTATCTAGCGACACACTTGCTGAATCCTACAAGATGTTGTATCTCAAATGGAATGAAGAATATAAATCAAGTGAAAAACAAAAAGATAAGATTGAATTTCTACTTCAAGAAAAGGTGTGCCTCATAGCTACCATCTTTGAATTAAAGAAAGAAGTTGATCATGTAAATTTCGATCTTGAAGGTATGATTAAATTTGTTCACACGCTGAATTCTGGATATGAAACTGTTGTACCCCAAAATTTGCCCGCACTTTTCAATCTATTCAAAATTATTTTTAAAATTGGATTTTATAAAATATTGAGTTCATTTACATTGACATCCTAAGTTTTATAAATAATTGATTTAAAGTCTATTTTAAAATATAATAGTTTACTCTTAAATGGTTATATTTTAATAAATGGAAAAATGATGGTCGATACTTCATACACTTTCAATTGGCTTTTTGTTTAGAATAAATAACATAGCACAATTCGTAAGGAAGTAATATTTGCAAACAGAAGGTCACGAGTACGAATCCCGCTCACACCTGGACGCCCGTATGCCCAGATTCTTAATCTTGGGGACCAAGAAGGCCCATTGGCCTTTGGGTTGGATCATTTTCTTATTTAAATTTGATTTTAACCTAATTTCAGTCTATAAATAGAAGACTGTCCACCCCTTTTTTCACCAACAATATTAACAATCCTCAACAATTTCTCACAATTTCTCACAATCTCATTCACACTTTTTTTGAAGCTTTTTATACATACTGTCTACTTTTTTTAAAAAAACTTGTTTTGGCCTATGATTTTCATATGAGGCTCCACTTTCTTTATTTTATTTTTTCAATCTATCTAAACCAAATGATGAACGCCTTCCGTATTTTTATTCTACTATTTTTTTACTAACAATTTTAACCGTCCATTCACGTAAACATTTCTTCTAACCCTCACAAATATTCCCATTCATCAATTTCACGTTTTATTTTTTACGGTGTCATTACCAATAATAAACATCCTTCGAATTTCACAAACCTCTACCACCATGTAAATTTCCAATTATTAAATTTTTAACAACATCCACTATAACCTGCATTTTCTTTCACAATCCAACACCCTTATTGGCCATCCCCCACTTTTCCTTTTCATGTGGGAATGAACCACATAACCTGGTACATACAAAAGCCACACAAAAACTTCTTATCAAACCCAATGACAACCATGTTAACATAAACCTGTGATATCCAAAACCAATATTCACAAACAAATTTAGCCACACAGTCATGTCCCAAAATTTATTCTATATTTTTCTACGCTTACTATTCTTGTTTAGGTGTATAAAAAATAAGGGTATTATTGGGCTTAACAATGTGATTGTTAAGCTCATTCTCTGATAAATCTCAAAAGAAAAGGGGTGAGATTAGAAATTATGGGAGGCCCAACTTAAAATATTGACCCATTGATAGTACTTCTTTTTATTTATTTATCTATAAATAGAAATGAATATATATATATATATATATATATATATATATATATATATATATATATATATATATATATATATATATATATATATATATATATATGAGGAGGGATATTCTTACTCTAGGAGTAAGTTATCAAGACTTACTCCTCATTATGACCATTGATTCTTTTCAATCTAATGGTTAAAATTAATGAGTATTATTTTTCTCTCTCCATATTTAATTACTTATTAATTTTAACCATAAGATTGAAAATAATCAATGGTCATGATGAGGAGTAAGTCTTGATAACTTACTCCTGGAGTAAGAATATCGCTCCTTATATATATATATATATATATATATATATATATATATATATATATATATATATATATATATATATATATATATATATATATATATATATATATATATATATATATATATATATATATATATATATATATATATATATATATATAGGGAATGTATCAAGTAGGAGGGTTTTTAAATAAGAGATAAGAGGATTCAATGCTAACCATTGAATTAATCAAGAGAGAGAAATAATAATTATATTAATATTTTAATAAATAATTTAATTTCTCTCTCTTGATTAATTCAATGATTAGGATTGCATCCTCTTATCTCTTATTTAAAAAATCCTCCTACTTGATACATCCCCTATATATATATATATATATATATATATATATATATATATATATATATATATATATATATATATATATATATATATATATATATATATATATATATTTCAAATGAATAGTAAAAATTTAGTTAACTTTTTTTGTCATTTAGGGTTTTATTCAAAATTTTATTATCATTAATTTGGGTTTTATTTTTATTATTAATTTAAGTTATTAAGTTTCTATATAAAATCCCCTTATTTATTTATTTATTTATTCTTATTAAGATTATTGACTTTATGTTTACTAAAATGTATAACCTTTTTAGTAATTAATATTAATTGTTAATTATAAACTAATGTTAGTTTTATAAAAACTATATATAATATTAATCTTTAATCCTTTTTGTTTTATATTAATTATTATTTAAAATACGATTTAGTTTGATTAGTGCAATATCATCATTTATATAAATATTTCTCTTTGTCATTTATAATTTACTTTTTAATTAATATTACAAAATTATTAAAATTATTATTATTATTGTATTATTTACTCAGTAACTAATGGTATTATTAGTGGTTAAAATTAATGTTATTATTATTAATTTTTTTCTTCTTTTTTTATTAACTAAGTCGTTGACCAAGGTCAACTAGGGTTGGTTGAAACCCTGTTCATCTTCTTCTCAAGCGGCCGCCGCAGCTACCTTCATCCAACCGCAAACCGTAAATTTTTGTCCCAAACTTAAACCTTAAGTCTAAAATCAGAAATCAATAAATCAAATACAAAAAGGAAAGATTTTATTAATCAATATACACGTTTACAACCAAGTCAATATATCAATCAACAAATCGAATTTGACTTAAAAACAAAATCAAATGTCCTTAAGACCAGGGGAGACTTACATCGCCTACGAGTCTTATTGATAATTCCACTCAGAGTGGGTTGAATAATCGGAAATGTCCAAAACGAGGCTTGACTTTGTTGAGGGCAGGACTTGGTATTTGGCTGATCTCTCTGAGAACCTACCCCTAAAACTCAAACCTCATGGGAAAATGAGTTGTTCTAAAATCCAAAGAGACAAAAAGTCTCGGAGGCTACGAACGGCCCCATGAGACCCTTGTTAGAACATACCCATGGGAAGGGTAGAATCCGTAAGCCGTCATTCCGAACCTATGAACTTAGGGTTAGGTGCTTATTATATGTTTGCGATTTATATACTGCGAATATTTGTGTTTTAATTTTACAGGTCTTTCTACGTGTTCCCTAGCCTGTAGGGATTCTGTTTCCAAGATCATGTCCTTCCCACGAAGGGCATCCCCATTTATGCACGTCAATTGGCCTCTCGATGGTCATGAGACCTACGGGCTATCTGGAACAGTCGCCCTGTGCCCATATCTACGCACTCCCTAGCCAGTAGGGATTCTACTTCTAAGATCGCATTCTTCGCACGAGGGACAACTTCGTTAGCATACGTCAAATTGCCTCTCGATGGCCATGAGATCTAGTGACTGTCTCGAACGATCACCCCATGCTTGCTCCCGCGTACCCCCTAACTCGCAAGGTTTGGATTTCCATTTATACATCTTTCATCCCTAGCCTGTAGGGATTCACTTCGTCCGGCATCATCCATAGATAGGTTGTGTTCCGCATAGAGAACCTTCCCACGGGGGACAACTTCGTTAGTACACGTCGAACGGCCTCTCGATGGCCATGAGATTTGGTGACTGTCTTGAACGGTCCCTAGCTGCTACCTGCTTGCAAGGATTTCACTTAGGGTTATATCTGTCGCACTTCTGCATTGCATATAAGGCGTCCTAATATACACAAAAAGAGGAGTCTTTTACATACGCTCGCATTTGCATTTTCATACATTCATGCATTTACATTTGCATTTCTACCATCGCCCGTATCCATACTTACTGTGCTAGCCGATTTCCCGAAACTCTCGAAGAAAATCAAAAGGATCACAAACTATGGACAGAGAAGGATAAATTATGAAGAGATGAAAACGAACTTGGTCTTACAAAGAGAAAAAGGGATGCCTTTCACCATGCCAGCCAATGTCCAGGCCTTTTCGTAACAGGGTTGTAAATACAATAAAGGTTATCATCGAGTAAGGATTAGTTCAACAAAGGAGTTCCCCCATAGATACACTTAAGAGGTATCTAGTCATAAAGGAGTTCATCTTAGAACACAGCAAAGTTTACAAGGACGCTCTATGATAACTTGGGGGCAAGGGTCAGTCCAATTAGGGTAATATCCTGAACAAAGATGCACAATTACGATGGACGGAAGGCGACATATGTTAACTCCCCACCAACGGGAAAAAGGGTCATAGGTTTTCTATATCAATTTACAAACGCTGAAGGTTGCAAACGGTGTGATACTACCCGTAGAAAAAGTGAAAGAGGTTCAGTCAAAGGAAACTCATGAAGTTCCGGACGACAAAAACCCACCGCTAACAATTTATTCCCGACAGGTTTGACATGCCCAGGGAGAGTTCGAGGTTACCCTTTACTTCTACAAGTCACAGAACTAAGGAGTAAAACAAAGTCATTGGATTAACAAGGGAGATTATCCCTAGGATTAATAGGTGTTCATCATGTCAAAATTGCAACCCGATCGCTAAGTGTTACCTAGGATAAAAGTTGTACCTTCTGATTAGTAATTCTAATGGAGTAACCATGCTGGTTTTGGAGTCAAGTCATTCACTTCATTCTATCACTACTACGACTTTCCACTCGCACCCTTCTATTCTATTTCAACTTCCGATTACTAACAAACTTAAGGGAGAATGACGAATACAAATAACTAAATCTTGCTAAACATATGTTTCAAGGTAAGACCGAGTTGACGATGTAAGGCATTGTTTCAAATCCTAAACAGTGGAGAAATAAGGAGATAATCCGTAGTCAACCCCCTTGAGCCAGGAGTTGGAATTTGTTTCTATTTTTCAAATAAACCTTGATTTCAACCAGGGGCAGGGTAGATTTCGATTAATTCAATGGCGTATTTTATGGTCAAGAGAATCAGTCAATCCAAGCAAAGGGTCAAGAAACGGTTCAAGCATAAGGATCAAGCAAAGGTTCAAGCACATCTTCTCCCTCGCATTCATCAAAAAATGAGGAGGCAATGGAAATAATATTCACATCATCTTCTTCCTTAATACATCATCGAGGACGTATCAAAGTCGAAGCTTACAAATCAAAGTCAACATGGCAGTCACAATATTCAAAATCCAAGGATCTATATTTCAAAAGGAGCATTCAACAAAAAAAAGGAGGAAAGCGCCCGCTAAGTCAGATGGAAAACTCTATAAAGAAAAATGACTTAGGCAAAAAATTAGGGCATCCCGATGGATCAAATTCAAAGGAATTGGCTCATGCAAAAATAAGGGATAGAAAAACAAAAGCAAAATACAAAGGATAATCTTGTGACTGCTAAATCATCGAAGCTTCCCATCACTGCTTGGATCTCTACAACATTTTTCATCGGTGCTTGGATATTCGTTAATGCCTCTGCTCATCATTGGAACTGAAACAACTCTCTTGCAAATAAAACACATTCATTGGATTAAACGAACTTTAGGATTGGAAAACATCAAGGAGAAAGGGGTGGGTTAAATAAAATTTTGAGCCTTATATCCATTGTTTCTTAAACCATGAACCAGGCCAAGTTACAACATTTAAAAGTCCTAATTGAGGCAAGGTTAACTACGAAAGCATATTAAGCAGTATTTTGTTATACGTTATGGTTGTTAAAACTATTCCTAAACACTACGCTTCTTCAAACATTCATCTTCGATCATCCAGTTCTAATTCATAACGGACTTCAATTTCAAAAACTTGCATGCGCATCGCATTGGAGTTACTTCTCAAAGGGCATGGCGTCATCTACGAATATACACTTAACATCAAGGAGATCTCGAAATTGGTTAATCAAAGGCGATCATTTCTAATAAAGACTCTTGAATGGGGGAACCACGTCCAGAGGGTTCTCCTAAACAGGGGCAAAATTTTCAGGGATTATAGGGGCATACAATCAAAGATCCCATTAGATAGGGGCATTCATCCTAAGGTTCAATCGACTTGGGTCACATCTCAAAGCAATAACAATCAGGGGCATGTCAAACATGGGAGGAATTTAAACCAAATGAATAAAACACTATGGATAGCCCTCCATATCCTAGAGATCAAGGGTATACCGTTCAATCTAAACGTCGAAGCATATGTATCACATTTGTATGACAAGGTTATTTTTAGGGGTACTTCCTTCATGGCTTGGAGATCAGAGGCATCTTTTTCCATAAAACTGAATATTGGGACAGTGGATATCAAATCCATTGGGTGAACAATTCAAAAAGTAAAAGGGGTGGAGAACCTCAAAAGGTTAAGGGTGGAGAACCTAAAAAGGTTAAAGGTGGAGAACCTCAAAAGGTTAAGGGGGAGAACCTCAAAAGGTTAAAGGTGGAGAATTTCAAAAGGTTAAAGGTGTGGAGAATCTCAAGAGGTTAAAGGTGTGAATAATTGCAAAAGGTTAAAGACATGGAGAATTTTGAAAAGTCAAAGGCGTGGAGTAATTCAAAAAGTCAAACCGGGGCAAGACGCACAACAAAAGGAAAAGGCATCCTCAACCTTACAACATTAGCGACCTATATGCGCTTTGGTTATCAACAACCTATCATTGGAGCATCATACATAAGTCATGCATTGCATACATTGGTTAATACATTACATCTCATACATCAAAACTCTCAGACAATTCAAAAAACAACAAAGGGTACCAAGGGATTGGTTCAGGAGCTAATGGTCTGGAAGGAGACAGAAACCTGAAGTTCTGCTCGAAAAAATTCTACGCATAATCATTACTAGTAGGCATAAGCATAGTCGCTGCATGGTTTAAACAAATTCAATGGATTATAAGGAGATAAAATCTGGGGATCACCATATACATACACATTAACATACATACATATGCATTTGCATACACGCAACATTTACATGTATAGACATCATGCATCTGCAATGATTATACACGCGTACGAGCGCCATACTACCAAACATTACTCATACGCAAACGGTTCATACATTCGCATTGTGCAAACAATAGGATCAAATGTATATACATAGTTCATAAGCATTTACAAAACTATCTTTTACTCAGGTGATCTTGCTATCACTATAGCAAGTAAATCATGGTGCAGGTAAGTTTGCTAGAACTATAGCAAATCATTCCTTTTATACAGGTACGCTTGTCAGAACCACGACAGGTAATTCCTTGGGTGTGGGTAAGCTTGTCAGAACCATGACAAGTGATCCCTTGGGTGTAGTGTAGCAACCTGCCCTAAAAATTTAGCTTTTAGAGTCGCCACCTATTCTGAAGGGCGAATAGGAAACCCTACGCAGTATAGAGATCAGGGTAAGATACTATATTCAGGTCGAGGGAAGGTGTTAGGCACCCTCAACCCTTTCCTATGGCTTTGAATCTAAGGTCAACAATTTTATGGCTAAGAGTATTAAGGTAAGGTTTAGGCTTTCGAGGGTCAAATAATTAAGGGAAATAAATCGGGAAAAATGAGATTTAGAAGGAAGGGGACTCGCCTTGTTGCCAAGTGCCTACGTATCTCCTTAGGGAGAATCAGAGTCAACGTAGTTCGGGGGACGGGTTGTACGCCCTTAAGGTTTGAAATTTGATTTGAAGGTTTGAAGGCTTTGAATAGCCTATCGTAGATAAAAATCTGTATTTTGAACTTGAAGTTTGAAAGGTGTTTGAAAAGTGTTTTGAAGTTGTTTTATTGATGAGGATGAAAATCCATATTTTAGTATTGTGGTTTAGTGTATTTTGAGAGTTTTGGGCGTACAACCCTGATTTGGTATGACATTATTAACCGCAACGATCAATAGATTCGATCGCCATAGTTAACAGATTGAAAGTTGTATCGTTACCAATTTTAATCAATTAATTTGATTATTACTCATAACGAATTATAGTATTTTAATAATTTAATAATTAATTTGTATTGTTACCCCTCGTAATCGATTGATTCGATTAAAAAGAATAACGAATTAGGAATGAGGAAATTGAATAGTTAATCATCGCAACCAATGAAGATGGTTGAAACCATTTAACTAAATAGAAATTATTTGTATTTTAATTAAATAAACATTTTAATTAAAATTATTATTGCCCATAGCGATTAATCGATTTAATCGGAACGAACAATAAGTTGTCATTTTAAATATTAGCATCATATACTAATTTATTTATAAAAATAAATCATTATTATATGAATGAATATTTAAAAAGAATTTAACTAAAACATATAAATTAGTTAAAATCATTTTAGTTAATAGGGTTTTGATTCAGTATGAGTGGCTTGAGGGTGCATATTATAGGGGATCAGATCTTGGAGGCGTTAGATCTGGGCTTAGTGGAGATCTAAGGGTCTAGATCTGAGGGAGCATGATGCTCCACCTGATAGGCGCAACACACAATCCAGAACAAGATCTTTTGTAAAAATAATAATAGGGAGCGAGGGATCGAACCCTCGTCCCTTTGCTCATAGGCGCGTAACCTTACCACTCCAGCTACGTGATTCAGTTGTTTAAGCAACGCAGTGAATAGATTATATTGGTAGTCAAAAGAACCCATTGCAAAACGGGCGCGAAATTCAAACGCGCGTATCAGACCATGACACATCATCATCTTCTTCGTCAAACCTGAAAAGAAAACGCATAGTTTTGCTACGATTTTGCTACCCAAACTTTCGTAGCTATTGGACCTGCAAAATAGCGATTACGCCCTCCCTACATATAAATGTTTCGCACTACCTCTAAACGTTTCGCCTAAGCCATACGAATCTAACCACACATTCAATTGGTCCTAATTTTACCCCTAACCTAAAAGCCCCAAACGAAAACCCTAAAGCTCCAAACGGCTTTTAATGGCAGAACACGATTAGAACGCGCAAGCTTATAACAACCAATCCAGAAACGTTCACAGCAATGGTACAAACAAGAATATGTGATTATATTTCAATGATGATGCGTGTATTGCCCAGATCGAAGAGATTTTCAGAACGACTTACTTTGACGAATGGGAGATAATTCTGGGGGTGTTGATGCTATGCCAATGTCCAATCACCTTCAGAATGTCACGAGCAAGCTATTGTAACCCTTGAATCTTGTTGAAACTTCCCAATCTTTGCAAATCGAATTTGAGCTTTGGATGGATTTTTGTGTTCTTGTTGTGCACCTCTGGCCCCCGATTTTTCCAACCCCTAATCCTATGCCATCTATTCACTACTTATAGAAGAGTGAATTAGGTTAAGAATTATAGCCCAAGGCCTCTTGAAATCCCATCTTGCCATTTGAGAAAAATTGACTTTATTCTTGAATCATAACTTTCTATTTTTTGATCAAATTTGTTCCAAATTTTCTCCAATCAATATGCACGAAAATTATATTATATTTGTCATTAATATTGATTGGAATCAATCTATATGAACTTATTTAACAAAATATTTGATTTTTTCACTTAATTAAATCATTAAAAATGAGATAAAAATCATATTAAATCAAATAATGAGTCAAATTTCGTGGCATATGGTTTTGGGCATGCTAGTGACTTGTGGATCAAGATTTAATCATAATACCATAGGCCCATTTGCAAAATTTCTCCATTTGAACCTTCTTTTTTCATATTTGGTCCTCCAAAATCACCCAACTTTGATCGAGCGTATCTCACTCAATTTTTAAGCTATGAGGGAGTTCTAAGACTTTTTGGAAACCTTAAGAGGTCCTCTACAAGCCACTTTGGAATATATTTTTCATTTGGAGCTTTTATCTTGATCGTATCCCCTTTGGAAAAAAACTGCTTTTGGAGGATGCCTGAAAATGACCTGTAATCTTTTGCATTGTATCTCTCAAATGAATCATTTCTAGCCCTGGCTTGTGAGAGACAAAGTTGTAGGGAACACAATTTCCTTCAAAATAGGCTTTGAGTGGGGCATTTTTGATGTTCCATGTGAAAGTTATGCCCAGTCAAAGTTGGGTTGACTTTCTCCTAAGAAACCCTAATTTGAACCTTTTTGTATTCGTTCATCTCTGAGTTTCTATTAATGGAATCATGATCAATCTTTGATCAAATGATGGTTATGCTTCATATACTTGATGTTGACCAAAATTGGGAGGCTTTGACTATGCTCTGATTATGATTGACTTTTAGGTCAAACCAGTTGACTATGGACCATCTGGACTTTTGAGTAAGTGATCCTTGGAACTGAACCTTGAACTTTGCATCATTGTAAATGGAAATATGAAAGGCAAATTTGGGGGTATGACAGCTGCCCCTGTTCAATCTTCTTGAACCTGAAGAGGTGGAAGACGATTGGACACTAAAATGCCCTGAAATTTGCTTGCATAGGAAAGGATCTCTGTGGGAGATGGGCTTATAGATGCCACCCATTTGATTGTATCTGAAGAGATATAAAGTAATGTCTTACATAAGACTACCTGAAGAGGTTTCTGGAATGGATACGGAAATTTGTCTTGAAGAAGACTACCTGAGGAGGCCGGAAATGTTTTGCAAGGACTACCTAAAGAGATTCTTGGAGAGGACAATGAATGTCTTAGAAAAGATCACCCAGAAAGGTTCGTAGAATGTCTTAAAGAAGACTGAAAAGGATGCCAAATTGTTTTTTTTTTGAAAGAGACTACCTGAAAAGGTGCTTAGGACAAGAATGTCTCGAAGAAAATTACCTGAAAAGGTGCTTAGAAGAAGAATGTCTTGCAGAAGACTACCTGAAGAGGGTTTTTTTAGAGAGGATTCGAAAACGTTTCGAACAAGATTACCTATACAGGTTACAACATGTCTTAAACAAGATTGCCTAGAAAGGTACGATACATCTTAAACAAGTCTGACCTATAAAAGTACTTGGAAAGGGTGTGATACGTCTTAGACAAGACTGACCTGGAGAGGCTCTTAGACAGGATATGATACGTTTTAAACAAAACTCACCTAAACAGATTCCTATAAAGGACATGAAACGTTTTAAACAAAACTATCTAAAAAGATTCCTATAAAGGATATGAAACTTTTTAAACAAAACTATCTAAAAAGATTCCTATAAAGGATATGAAACGTTTTAAACAAAACTATCTAAAAAGATTCCTATAAAGAATATGAAACGTTTTAAACAAAACTATCTAAAAAGATTCCTATAAAGGATATGAAACGTTTTAAACAAAACTATCTAAAAAGATTCCTATAAAGGATATGAAACGTTTTAAACAAAACTATCTAAAAAGATTCCTATAGAGGATATGAAACGTTTTAAACAAAACTATCTAAAAAGATTCCTATAAAGGATATGAAACGTTTTAAACAAAACCATCTAAAAAGATTCCTATAAAGGATATGAAACGTTTTAAACAAAACTATCTAAAAAGATTCCTATAAAGGATATGAAACGTTTTAAACAAAACTATCTAAAAAGATTCCTATAGAGGATGCGAGCGTTTTAAACGGAATTACCTAGAAAGGTTTGGGATATGTCTTAAACAAGACTGCTTGGGAAGGTTAGGATAGTTATCTTGGACAAGACTACCTGGAAAGGTAAGAAACTGTTTGATTGCTTCTGGATTGCCTTTGAAGAAAGACTTGGAATGAAGTATTGGAATTGTATCTGTTAAGATTGAATCGTTGATACGATCATGTTTGCGTGGTAATTTGATGATAACATCTTTTTGAAGTGAAGTGACCTGAAAAGGTAGCGTTAGTTTTATGCAATGTCATGATGCATGTGTCATGTAATGAGATTCTCAATGAGAATTATGCATGTGCCTATCCCACACTGCGGGATGTGAATAGTACAGGCGTGAGAAGATCAAATATGCAACAATGCTCTTTGTATGATGCTAGTATGACTTCCCGAATATCGGAAATTTTGAGAGATGTGCCCCTGGATTTGAAGGAGGGACCTTTCGAGGGAACTCGAATTTCACCATGTCTTGCCTGATATGCATTGCCCCAGTGTTTGAATTCTTGGAAAAGAATGCTCCTAGTCAATAGGATTCTTGATTGTAAGTGTTGGATGTGAAGCAGAAGCTTTTTAGAGTGAGTCACGCGTTTCGGTAGCGCCTGACGGATAGTGATTTGCTGAGTACTCAGAATGAGATGATGTCCTTTATAAGATTACCTGAAGAGGTCCTTGGAAAGAATGGGAAATTGTCTTAAACAAGACTGCGCTTTAAACAAAGCTTGAAGGGATATGTTTGTGCAGATGGTCAAAAGTGATTCCTATAGAGGATAAAGACTGTTTGTGGGGTTTTAAACAAAACTTAGGAAAGGACATCTTGAAGAAGATCATCCCCAGAAAGGATGGTGAATTGTCTTAGAAAAGACTCTATACTTTAAACAAAGTTTGATAAGGTTTTGGAAATCATAAGAAAAGTTTGAATATGTCTTAAAAGACTAATTGAAAGAAGTTAAGAGATGTCTTACAGAAGACTACCTAGAAAAGGTTCGTAGAAAAGAATATGTCTTAGAGAAGACTGTCTGAAAGGGTTTGAAAAATAGAAGGGATAGGAAAATGTGTCTTAAAAGACTATCTGAAAAAGTTCCTAGAAAGGGTAAGGAGTGTTTGAACATGTCTTAAAGAAGAATGCATGGATAGAATGAGAAATATCCTATAAAGGTTCCTGGAAAGGGTGTGAGAGTAGTATTGACACCATCTGATACTGAGTGACCTCTGCAATGTGCCCCCAGATAGTGGGTTTGCCCCATGGGCTATCCAGCATCTTTGAGAGTTTCTATGGATCTTGATTAGATTGCCCCATGTAAATGGGATAATGACAGGTTATGCCATGTGTACACGTTAGCCATCCTAGTCATGAGTAAGAGGTGTTTCTTTTTTTTTTTTTGACGAGCTTTTAAAAGCTACTTCACCAGTCAGTAGGATTTCTAGCCATTAGTCATGCCCCATGCAACTTCTCCCTGATGTTAACATTTAAATCTATATAGACAAGTGTACTTTAAAATGAAATGCAAATGCATAGTCTGTCTTGAAAGTTTGAAAACATTTTTTTTGAGTAAAACAAAGTTTTTTTTGTAAGAAAGTGACATCAACTCAAGAATTATAGTGGACCTTAAGGAGTCGGGATACCTTTGGCAACGGTATGCTTTCGAACTAACCATGTTTCAGTTAGGACTTTTAAGGGTTGTAACGTGGCCTGGTTCACGGTTTAAAGAAACAAAAGATAGAGGCTCAAAGTTTATTTGTACCCATCCCAACCTTCGCGATGTTCTCCAGTCCTATGCTCAGTTAGCTATGCATTTAGTCTCCAAAAGAATTTGGGAATTGTGACATTGACATTTATGATGGTTCAAAAACCAAAGGTTTATCTGCAGAGGCAGTCATTCTCCTTTTTTGTAGTATTTCCTTTTGTCGAAGGTACATAGTAACCTTTTTTCGGACTTTTGTTATCCCTAACTTTTGCATGAACTGTTCGTTTTAAAACTACAGTCAGCGGGATGCCCCAATGTTGCCTAAGTCTCCTTAATAGGTTTTGACTCAGCAGGCTTTTGTATTGCTTTCTTTTTCTTTGCGGACCTTGACTGCCGGTCTTAATGATGACGGAGAACCATCGGTGGTTATGTTCAAAGGAACAGTTTGGCATAATTAAGTTAACTGAGCAGCTACCCTACCCCAGGTTATATATTAAGGGTTTTATTTTGTATGAAGGAAAACTCCTACTTCTTTGGGCTCAAAGGGTTGACGAGGGATTAACATCCTTATATCTCCACTATTTTAGGGATTGAACAAATGCCTGTACATCGTCAACACGGTCTGTTCGAAAGCGTAGTGTATGAAATTGTGGTATCGTTTTCGTCATTCTCCCTCAAAAGGTGTACGACTTTAATCGAGAGTTGAGTATCCCAAGATGAGAAAACCGAGTAAAAACACAGTTTTAAATATAGTGAGAACACTAGGAATGAATCAAGACAAACGTAAGCAATGCATTAATGATTTTTGAAAAAGTACATAGCATATGTCATAAGACTAATGTTTAAACAAACATAAAGAAATTGCAAATGGAAACAAAACTAATGATCTAAGAAATCCTCCTTCTAGCCACCTATGGTGTTAGACTTGCTAGGATCTTCGAACTCAATGAGCCCTTCTTCAATCAAATCTTGGATCTTGTGCTTCAATGGACCACAATCCTCTGTATCATGACCAGGACTATCTGAATGATAAGCGCACCTAGCATGATGCTTGTACCCGGGAGCGGGGTTAGCTGGAGCTGAGTATGGAGGTAGCAGAGTTACCAAGTTCTGACTGAGCAAATGTTGTAGAGCTTGAGACAGCGGCATGTGCAATGGGGTGAATGATCGTTTTGGCTTGGACCTCCAGGGGCGTTGGCCACCCTGTTGTTTTTGCTGATCCTTCTGTTGTAGTGTTGGTGTCTGATTAACCAGGATCGCTCCAACAGTGTTGGGTTCCTTTTTTTTGTCATATGACTTCTTTGTGTGATAGGAACCTGAGGGTGCCCCTTGTATCTTCCCATTTTTTATCCCATCTTCAATTCTTTCGCCAATGACTACCATGTCCGAGAACCCTGAAGATGTGCATCCGACCATCTTGTCGTAGTATGGTCCTTGCAAAGTGCTCATAAATATGTCCACCAGTTCTTTGTCCATTAGGGGAGGTTGGACTCGAGAAGCCATCTCCCTCCACCTTTGGGCATACTCCTTGAATGATTCATCCTTCTTCTGTGACATATTTTGTAATTGCATCCGATCGGGTGCCATGTCCAGGTTGTACTTGTAATGCTTTAAGAAGGTGTTGGCCAGATCATTCCAGCTTCGGACAGAGGACTTCTCTAATTGCATGTACCAGTCAATAGACGCTCCGCTTAAACTTTCTTGAAAGAAATGTATCATTAGTTTTTGATCGCGGGCGTAAGCAGCCATTTTCCGCACATACATGCGCAAGTGATTCCTCGGACATGTGAGCCCTTTGTATTTCTCGAAGTCGGGAATCTTGAATTTGCGAGGGATAGTCAAGTCTGAGACCAAACTCATTTCGAAGGCATCCACATCAAAGACATCGTATCCTTCTATCACTTTTAGTCTCTCCTCCAGTGCCTTGATTTGTTCACTACCCTTGGAGTCTTCCCTGGAGTTAGGAATAGACTGTTGTGTTTGAGGTACTTGGTCTGAGTTGTCCACCTCTTGCACTCCGTATTGTAGATCCAAGTAATCATCGTCCTTAGGGACATTGCTAGCAGGAATGCGCACTGTGCGGGTTGTCCCTTTTGTTTGTGGAGTGGGGACAAATCCTTCTTGGGAGGCCTCTCCTTTCTCTTGGAATTGGATAGCTCTCCTAACAGATCGGACTTGAGGTCTGTCCTTAGCAGGGCCAAAGCCTGGAACAAATCCTAGCAGCGGGTTTTCGTCATTGGGGATCTCATCCTGAACCAGGGTATCCCCAGACTGAACCTCTTTTGCCTTGTCTTGTTTGTCTAGGAGGGCCTTCATGAATTCTAGCATCTGAGCCATACCTCCTTTGACCTCTTCCACACTGACCTTCAGTTGATCTACTTCCTCACGAAGGGCGGCTTGATTCTGTTCCAACTGATCCATTGATTTCTTCTGCTGAAATCTTGTTTGATAGTATGGTCGGGATGTTAGGTTATCCTTCCCAATGGTCCCTTGCTCTGGAGATAGAAGATGAATCTTCTCTTAATGTCAGGAAAATGATATGTATGCCATGCATGATGTGTATGATATCCTCTTTCTTTTCTCTTTTTTTTTTTGAATAAAATACGATGCAAGAATGCACATGATGTATGATGAATGAAAAAAAAAAAATAAAAAATAAAAATAATGATCCACACAATATATACATATAGCACAAATCACATAAGTTCATAGGTTCGACGTAGCGGCTCTTGGGAGCCAACCTTTTAATAGGGGGTGTTCTAGAAGGTCTCATGGGGTCGTTCGTAGCCTCCGAGACTTTTTTGTCTCTTCGGATTTTAGAACAACTCACTTTATCCATGAGGTTCGAATTTTTGGGGTAGGTTCTCGGAGAGATCAGCCAAGTATCCAGTCCTGCCCTCAACAAAGTCAAGCCTCGTTTTGGACATTTCCGAATACTCAACCCACTCCGAGTGGAGTTATCAATGAGACTCGTAGGAGATTCATACTCCCCTATTGATCTCAAAGTTAACCCCCACACTTAGGGTTTTAACACAACATAATGCCAGCAGTGTATATAAAAATATAACAATTATGCAATTAAATGCAAATATATAAACAAAAACAATTAAATATAAACATATTATAAACAATTAAATATTTTTTAGACAAAAAACAACAAAATAATTGCAAACCCTAAAAAAGGCGAATTAGCCAAACCCTAAAAAGTTGTCAAACCTAAACCCTGCCAAAACCTAAAACCTATAGGAGCATAGTATTCACCATTATAGTTGTCCCCAGCAGAGTCGCCAGCTGTAGCAACCTGCCCTAAAAATTTAGCTTTTAGAGTCGCCACCTATTCTGAAGGGCGAATAGGAAACCCTACGCAGTATAGAGATCAGGGTAAGATACTATATTCAGGTCGAGGGAAGGTGTTAGGCACCCTCAACCCTTTCCTATGGCTTTGAATCTAAGGTCAACAATTTTATGGCTAAGAGTATTAAGGTAAGGTTTAGGCTTTCGAGGGTCAAATAATTAAGGGAAATAAATCGGGAAAAATGAGATTTAGAAGGAAGGGGACTCGCCTTGTTGCCAAGTGCCTACGTATCTCCTTAGGGAGAATCAGAGTCAACGTAGTTCGGGGGACGGGTTGTACGCCCTTAAGGTTTGAAATTTGATTTGAAGGTTTGAAGGCTTTGAATAGCCTATCGTAGATAAAAATCTGTATTTTGAACTTGAAGTTTGAAAGGTGTTTGAAAAGTGTTTTGAAGTTGTTTTATTGATGAGGATGAAAATCCATATTTTAGTATTGTGGTTTAGTGTATTTTGAGAGTTTTGGGCGTACAACCCTGATTTGGTATGACATTATTAACCGCAACGATCAATAGATTCGATCGCCATAGTTAACAGATTGAAAGTTGTATCGTTACCAATTTTAATCAATTAATTTGATTATTACTCATAACGAATTATAGTATTTTAATAATTTAATAATTAATTTGTATTGTTACCCCTCGTAATCGATTGATTCGATTAAAAAGAATAACGAATTAGGAATGAGGAAATTGAATAGTTAATCATCGCAACCAATGAAGATGGTTGAAACCATTTAACTAAATAGAAATTATTTGTATTTTAATTAAATAAACATTTTAATTAAAATTATTATTGCCCATAGCGATTAATCGATTTAATCGGAACGAACAATAAGTTGTCATTTTAAATATTAGCATCATATACTAATTTATTTATAAAAATAAATCATTATTATATGAATGAATATTTAAAAAGAATTTAACTAAAACATATAAATTAGTTAAAATCATTTTAGTTAATAGGGTTTTGATTCAGTATGAGTGGCTTGAGGGTGCATATTATAGGGGATCAGATCTTGGAGGCGTTAGATCTGGGCTTAGTGGAGATCTAAGGGTCTAGATCTGAGGGAGCATGATGCTCCACCTGATAGGCGCAGCACACAATCCAGAACAAGATCTTTTGTAAAAATAATAATAGGGAGCGAGGGATCGAACCCTCGTCCCTTTGCTCATAGGCGCGTAACCTTACCACTCCAGCTACGTGATTCAGTTGTTTAAGCAACGCAGTGAATAGATTATATTGGTAGTCAAAAGAACCCATTGCAAAACGGGCGCGAAATTCAAACGCGCGTATCAGACCATGACACATCATCATCTTCTTCGTCAAACCTGAAAAGAAAACGCATAGTTTTGCTACGATTTTGCTACCCAAACTTTCGTAGCTATTGGACCTGCAAAATAGCGATTACGCCCTCCCTACATATAAATGTTTCGCACTACCTCTAAACGTTTCGCCTAAGCCATACGAATCTAACCACACATTCAATTGGTCCTAATTTTACCCCTAACCTAAAAGCCCCAAACGAAAACCCTAAAGCTCCAAACGGCTTTTAATGGCAGAACACGATTAGAACGCGCAAGCTTATAACAACCAATCCAGAAACGTTCACAGCAATGGTACAAACAAGAATATGTGATTATATTTCAATGATGATGCGTGTATTGCCCAGATCGAAGAGATTTTCAGAACGACTTACTTTGACGAATGGGAGATAATTCTGGGGGTGTTGATGCTATGCCAATGTCCAATCACCTTCAGAATGTCACGAGCAAGCTATTGTAACCCTTGAATCTTGTTGAAACTTCCCAATCTTTGCAAATCGAATTTGAGCTTTGGATGGATTTTTGTGTTCTTGTTGTGCACCTCTGGCCCCCGATTTTTCCAACCCCTAATCCTATGCCATCTATTCACTACTTATAGAAGAGTGAATTAGGTTAAGAATTATAGCCCAAGGCCTCTTGAAATCCCATCTTGCCATTTGAGAAAAATTGACTTTATTCTTGAATCATAACTTTCTATTTTTTGATCAAATTTGTTCCAAATTTTCTCCAATCAATATGCACGAAAATTATATTATATTTGTCATTAATATTGATTGGAATCAATCTATATGAACTTATTTAACAAAATATTTGATTTTTTCACTTAATTAAATCATTAAAAATGAGATAAAAATCATATTAAATCAAATAATGAGTCAAATTTCGTGGCATATGGTTTTGGGCATGCTAGTGACTTGTGGATCAAGATTTAATCATAATACCATAGGCCCATTTGCAAAATTTCTCCATTTGAACCTTCTTTTTTCATATTTGGTCCTCCAAAATCACCCAACTTTGATCGAGCGTATCTCACTCAATTTTTAAGCTATGAGGGAGTTCTAAGACTTTTTGGAAACCTTAAGAGGTCCTCTACAAGCCACTTTGGAATATATTTTTCATTTGGAGCTTTTATCTTGATCGTATCCCCTTTGGAAAAAAACTGCTTTTGGAGGATGCCTGAAAATGACCTGTAATCTTTTGCATTGTATCTCTCAAATGAATCATTTCTAGCCCTGGCTTGTGAGAGACAAAGTTGTAGGGAACACAATTTCCTTCAAAATAGGCTTTGAGTGGGGCATTTTTGATGTTCCATGTGAAAGTTATGCCCAGTCAAAGTTGGGTTGACTTTCTCCTAAGAAACCCTAATTTGAACCTTTTTGTATTCGTTCATCTCTGAGTTTCTATTAATGGAATCATGATCAATCTTTGATCAAATGATGGTTATGCTTCATATACTTGATGTTGACCAAAATTGGGAGGCTTTGACTATGCTCTGATTATGATTGACTTTTAGGTCAAACCAGTTGACTATGGACCATCTGGACTTTTGAGTAAGTGATCCTTGGAACTGAACCTTGAACTTTGCATCATTGTAAATGGAAATATGAAAGGCAAATTTTGGGGTATGACATGTAGGTAAGCTTGTCAGAACCATGACAAGTGATCCCTTTGGTGCAGGTAAGTTTTCTAGAACTATAGCAAATGATTCCTTTTATGCAGATACGCTTGTCAGAACCATGGTAGGTAATTTCTTGGGTGTAGGTAAGCTTGACAGAACCATGACAAGTGATCCCTTTTATACAGGTAAGTTTGCTAGAACCATAGCAAATAATATCTTTGGTGCAGGTAAGCTTGCTAGAACTATAGCAAGTGATCCCTTTGGTGTAGGTAAGCTTGTCAGAACCATGGCAAGTGATCCCTTTGGTGCAGGTAAGCTTGCTAGAACAATAGCAAGTGATCCCTTTGGTGCAGGTAAGTTTGCTAGAACCATAGCAAATGATTCCTTTTATGCAGGTACGCTTGTCAGAACCATGACAGGTAATTCCTTGGGTGTAGGTAAGCTTGTCCGAACCATGACAAGTAACCCCTTTGGTGCAGGTAAATTTGCGAGAACTATAGAAAATGATTCCATTTATGCAGGTACGCTCTTTACAACCATGGCAGGTAGTCCCAATTGGTGCAAGTAATCTTGTCAGAACCATGGCAAGTGATTCCTATTGGTGCAGGTAAGCTTGTCAGAACTATGGAAAGTGATCCCTATTGGTGCAGGTAAGCTTGTCAAAACCATGGCAAGTGATCCCTATTGGTGCAGGTAAGCTTGTCAGAACTATGGAAAGTGATCCGTATTGGTGCAAGTAAGCATATTAGAACCATGGCAAGTGATCCCTATTGGTGCGGGTAAGCTTGTTAGAACTATGGCGAGTGATCCCTTTGGTGAAGGTAAACTTGTTAAAACCATAACAAGTGGCCTCTCTCTCATCCAAGACAACTACGAAGACTTACTAGAACTATAGTAAGTGGCTTACACCAACTGCGAAGACTTACTAGAACTATAGTAAGTGGGTTACACCAACTGCGAAGACTTACTAGAACTATAGTAAGTGGGTTACACCAACTGCGAAGACTTATTAGAACTATAGTAAGTGGGTTACACCATCTGCGAAGACTTACTAGAACTATAGTAAGTGGGTTACACAAACTGCGAATACTTACTAGAACTGTAGTAAGTGGGTTATTTATAAACTATAAAAGCTTGCTAGCACTATAGAAAGTTGATTATCTTCTACACAACAAACTGCGAGCCCTCGCTATTGCTAGCTACGTTTGTTCATCACGTTAGTCCCTTGACAGTGATCTCCTTCAAATCTTCACGCTAATTAATATCATCTCCGGAAGCAAATAGGGATTTATTTTCCCTGATCAGAGATGGTTATACGGAATTACTAATGCGCTTCAACCACATCTAGGTGCCCATGCATCATCCAACTAGCTCATGCATACATTTTGAATAACACATACATAACATACAAGATTCTCATTTATTTTAAGAATCTCATTACATAACACATGCATCATGACATTGCATAAAATTAACGTTGCCTTTTGAGGTCATTTCATAATCAAAAGGATATTATCATCCAAGAACGGTGCAAATAGGATCGTATCAACGATTCAGTCTTAACGCTCACAGATACAATTCTGATGCTTCATTCTGAGTCTTTCTTCAAAGGCAATTCAGAAACAATCAAAGAATTTCTTATCCTTTCTGGGAACCTTTCTAGGTAGTCTTTTCTAATACATTTCATATCCTTTCAAATGGCCTTTCTAGGTGAGTCTTGTTTAAGACGTATCTCTTCAGGTAGTCTTATGCAAGACATTAATTCATCTCTCCTCAGATACAATCAATGCAAGTTTGAAAAGAATATGCTTTAGACAAGCATCTTGTCAAACAACTGGATGGCATCTTTTAGCCCATTGCTTCCTGCACCAGCAAACGCAAATTTTTGGTATTCTAGTGTTCAATCCTCTTCCACCTTCAGATTCCAACAGGCACACAAGCCAATCTGCATCCTCAGGTTTAAGCAGAATGAACAGGGGCAGCTGTCATACCCCAAATTTTCCCATCCCATTTCACTTTCAAACTCATACAAAGATTCAAGGCTTAAAGGTTAACTTAAGGCATACTCTCCTAATCAAAGGGTCTTCAAATTAGGGTTTTGGATTTGCTAAGGAGAAAAGATGTATCAAGGGTTCCAATGGGTTTCATATGGTTTATTAGGTTTCAAATTATCCCCCATGCCAAGTTTCAGGCCTCAATTCCAAGGATTGCTCATTCAGATGCCCAAATAGTCAATAGTCGACTAGTTTGACCTAAAAGTCAACTATGGTCAAATCACAATCAAAACTCCTGATTTTTGGTCAACATCCTTATTATAAAGTATCATTCATCATTCGATCAAAGGTTGATCATGATTTATCAAGGAAAGCTTCAAAATCAATAAGATTCAAAGTTGCCAAATTAGGGTTTCTGGTCTAAAAAGTCAATTGTACTTTTACTGGCCATAACTTTCACATGGAATATCAAAAATTTCCCAACCAAATCCTATTCTAAAGGAAATTTGTTTCTCTATTACTTTGTCTCTCACATGCCAAGGCCAAAAATGCTTCATTTGAGAGATATGGTACAAAAGATTATAGGTCATTTTCAAAAGTCAACCAAAAGCAGTTTTTTGTCAAAGGCCATATCATCAAGATAAAATCTTCAAAAGGAAAAAAGGTTCTAAAGTGGCTTGTAGAAGACATCTTGAGGTTTCCAAAAAGTCCTAGAATTCTTCCATATCTTTAAAATTGAGGGAGATATGCCTTGTCAAAGTTGGACAAATTTGAGTGAAAAATGTGAAGTAAATATGGTCTGAAATGATTTTTCTTACAAAGAGGCCCAATCTTTTATGACCCAAACTTGCCTCTAAAGTCCTCAAGGGTGCCCAAACTCAATCCCACGATTATTTGGCTTTTATTATATTTTTAGTGAATTTTTATTCATTTAAAATGCTATTTAAATAAAGATAATTGAAGAAAATATGGGAGATTTGATTTGGCCTTATTTTCCAATCAATTTCAATCACATAAATGTCAGATATTGGCCTAATTTTCGTGCAAGAAGAGATTGTAGAAAGATTGAATCAAATAGGCCAATTTTGGACAGTTTGGAAGTTGATTTGTAATCAAATTCAATCTCTTGATTCAAAGAGATATGGTTCAATTATATTGACCTAAATCCATCTCATATATAAGGACAACAATCACAAAGCATGGGGGACGAAATTCGGCAGCCAAAGAACCCTACACAAACTTGAAAAAACTGTGATGCACAAGAAAAGTTACAGACAAGGTTTCCTTCGTTTCAACCCATTCTGAACATCAAGCCAGATTCCTTGAAGCATTCCGAGGCCAACACGAGCATCACCATCGATCGAAGCATTCAGAATCGATCCCCATAACTCACGGTTTATACTTGTTTTTTTAGTTTCGATTTCATGCATACACGCATATTTGACATAATTTGATTGTGTATTTGTGTTTAGAATGAAGTTTCGGAGCTGCGAGGATAGTTTAATTGAGTTTTGAGTACAGGTTTAAGGGCACACCATTGCTAGGGCTTGAAAGTTTCAATTTTGAGCTTTAAGGTTCAGGCGAAATTAGCAAAAATCATGGACACCATTGGACTCGTGGAGTCATATACGTTCAATCTGGGTTATTCTTCTGTATTTATCAGTGGTGGTTTACAGGTTCTGGGAGAAAGGGCCTATGGCCACGGCGTACAACCGTTTCTAAAAGTGTTGCTTATTTCACAGAAACTCAAAGGAAGAAGGAGAAGTCTGGGCGCGCAGATTTTCATTTTAAATTTTGGATCGTCGCATTTATATATCACAGTTGTCACTTGATTTGTTAACAGCGAACGAAACATGATTCAGTGGTTAAAGCGAATGGCTATATGTTAGAACAAGATTTGTTCTGATCAATTATCTTAGTTTTGATGATAACAATAATATGAATTTTGCTTAAGATAATATGGTACTCTAATCCAATGCAATTTCCCTTTCAGGAAATATATAAAGAGTACGCATAATTCAGCGCTCAGAAGCTTTGTCTCAAAGGGTTCAGCATGCAACATCAGAACATGGTCTGGCAAGACATCAGAAGATGGTCGAAGCAGAATCAGAACATGGGTCTATGGAAGCATCAGAAGAACAAGAGAACAGAAGCACTGAAGTTCAGATGGTATCACGCTCAGAAGCACTTCAAGGTCAGAAGATCAGAAGATGCTATGCACCAAGCTGTTTGACTCTGATGATATTCAAACGTTGTAATCACAAACATCAGATCAGAAGAAAGTACAAGTGGCAAGCTACGCTGACTGACAAAAGGAACGTTAAAAGCTACTAAAGGCTACGTCAGTAGACACAGCGTGAACAAGGCTCGAGGTAGTTGACAAAAGCGTATAACATTAAATGCGATGCTGTACGGAACACGCAAAGCATTAAATGCATTCAACGGTCATCTTCTCCAACGCCTATAAATATGAAGTTCTGATGAGAAGCAAGGTTAACGATCCTGAACAAATACAATTCAAATTAACTTGCTGAAACGCTGTTCAATCAAAACTCAGAATCTTCATCTTCATCAAAGCTCACTACATTGCTGTTGTAATATATTAGTGAGATTAAGCTTAAACGTTAAGAGAAATATCACAGTTGTGATTATCGCTTTTAAGAAGCATTTGTAATACTCTTAGAATTACATTAAGTTGTAAGGAACTAGAGTGATCGTGTTGATCAGAATACTCTAGGAAAGTCTTAGGAGTGAACTAAGCAGATTGTAACTAGAGTGATCGTGTTGATCAGTAGACTCTAGAAAAGTCTTAGAGGGTATCTAAGCAGTGTTCCTGGAGTGATCAGTGTGTGATCAGAAGACTCTGGAAGACTTAGTTGCTGACTAAGTGGAAAACCATTGTAATCCGTGCGATTAGTGGATTAAATCCTCAGTTGAGGTAAATCATCTCTGCGGGGGTGGACTGGAGTAGTTTAGTTAACAACGAACCAGGATAAAAATAACTGTGCATTTATTTTTATCTGTCAAGTTTTTAAAGCTACACTTATTCAAACCCCCCCTTTCTAAGTGTTTTTCTATCCTTCAATTGGCATCAGAGCGCCGGTTCTAAGGTGCAAGCACTTAACCGTGTTTAGAAAAGATTCAGGAAGAGAAAAACGCTTCAGTAAAAGATGGTTGATGAAAGTGAAAAGTCTACACCTACACCTGCATCTACATCTGGCTCTGCTGAGCAATACAACGGTAACAATGGTTATACTAGACCGCCGGTATTTGATGGTGAAAACTTTGAATACTGGAAAGATAAACTGGAAAGTTACTTTCTGGGTCTAGATGGTGATCTATGGGATCTTCTGATGGATGGTTACAAACATCCAGTAAATGCCAGTGGCGTAAAGCTGTCAAGGCAAGAAATGAATGATGATCAAAAGAAGCTTTTCAGGAATCATCATAAATGCAGAACTGTTTTGCTGAATGCTATCTCTCATGCTGAGTATGAGAAGATATCTAACAGGGAAACGGCCTATGACATATATGAGTCCTTGAAAATGACTCATGAAGGAAATGCTCAAGTCAAGGAGACTAAAGCTCTAGCTTTAATCCAGAAGTATGAAGCCTTCAAGATGGAGGATGATGAAGACATTGAAAAGATGTTTTCAAGATTTCAAACTCTTACTGCTGGATTGAGAGTTCTTGACAAGGGATACACCAAGGCTGATCACGTAAAGAAGATCATCAGAAGCTTACCCAGAAGATGGGGTCCTATGGTGACTGCATTCAAGATTGCAAAGAATCTGAATGAAGTTTCTCTGGAAGAGCTTATCAGCGCCTTGAGAAGTCATGAAATAGAGCTGGACGCAAATGAGCCTCAAAAGAAAGGTAAGTCTATTGCATTAAAATCTAATATCAAGAAATGCACTAACGCTTTTCAGGCTAGAGAAGAAGATCCTGAAGAATCAGAATCTGAAGAAGAAGATGAACTGTCCCTGATCTCCAGAAGGCTAAATCAACTCTGGAAGACCAAGCAAAGGAAGTTCAGAGGCTTCAGAAGTTCAAGGAAATTTGAACATGGAGAATCTTCTGATGAAAGAAGATTTGACAAGAAGAAGGTCATGTGCTATGAATGCAATGAGCCTGGACACTACAAGAATGAATGTCCTAATCTTCAGAAGGAAAGTCCCAAGAAAAAGTTTCATAAGAAGAAAGGTCTTATGGCAACCTGGGATGAGTCAGAAGATGATTCAGAAGATGAGCAGGCCAACTGTGCGCTGATGGCGACAGAAGATGACGGATCAGAATCTACATCAGAATCAGATTCTGAAGAGGTATTTTCTGAACTTACTAGAGATGAGTTAGTTTCCGGTCTAACTGAACTTCTGGAACTCAAGTCTCAGATTAGTCTCAAATACAAAAAGCTGAAAAAGCAATTTGAATTTGAAACAAAGAAGCTTGAGTTGGAGAATTCTGAATTAAAAGAAAAACTTTTAAAATTATCCAATAATGTTGGATCTCCTTTTGATTCAGAAAAATCCACTCCTAGTCTAAACCATATTCTGAAAGAATATGATTTAAGTTTCAGGAAGTTCTTATCTAGAAGTATTGGCAGAAGTCAGCTAGCTTCTATGATATATGCTGTGTCTGGAAACAAAAGAGTTGGCATTGGTTTTGAGGGTGAAACCCCATACAAACTTGAACCTGTTGATGAAATGAAAATCACATACAAGCCATTGTATGATCAGTTCAAGTATGGCCACTCCCATGATATTAGGCACACTTCACATGCTCAAAGTTTTCACATAACACACACCAAAAAGCATGTGACACAACCTAGGAAATATCATGAAACTCACATTAAGAATTATCATGCTGTTCCTCCTTCTGCTTACAATGTTAAACCTAAGTTCAATCAGAACTTGAGGAGAACTAACAAGAAAGGACCCAAGAAAATGTGGGTACCAAAGAAAAAGACTAATTCTTTTGCAGATTCTCTTGATGACAAAGAAGATAAAAGTCAACATGACATGTCTCCTGGACTAAAGTTGATCTCAACACTTGAAGGGAAGAAAGACTGTCTTCCAAGTTCTGGTACTTAAATCTGTTGAAGAAACTTGTCTGAAGGAGATCAGAAAAGATAGTTTATCAGTCCTGAAATCATTTGTCTTGTTTGTTTCTCAAGCATTGATGTTTCCTTCTTGATTATTCTGATTGATCTAAATGCTACAGAATAGACAATATTGAAACATTGATTGTGGACGAATCAATAAACATCTGTTTTGATGATAAACTTGTTTCTGATGAAACAAAGCGCTTAAGAATTTCTGCAGATACAATTTTGTCTTATCAGAAGCTGCAGAACAAAGAAGTGAACCTCCAGAAGCTGTGTGTATCAGAAGTAATGGATCAGAAGATCATTCAGATTTATATCAGCACACTTCAGAAGGAGTGTTTCCAGAAGAGAAAGTTAATAAGAAGCAGTGATCAGAATCTGAAGGCGTAAAGTCTATTCTAAAATTTACAGCTGTCATCTATTATCTGATGGTGAACACGTGTCTGTACGGTTAGTACAAAGCGTGCAGTTGAAAAGACGCCGACCTAGGTAACTGTTTTAAATCATTTCATTTACCACGTTCTCTCTCCTAATGTCATTTCTCATTAAATGCATAATGATTCCTTTTTTAAATCTTTTATATAACCCGCTTTATCTTCATTCCCTCTTTTTCTCTCTTTCTCTCTATTTTGTGCATTCACTTCGTTGCATTTCCCTTCAAACCCTAGTTTTCTGATTTGATCTCAAAGCATTATCATCATGAACTCTTCCTCTTTCTCATCATCCTCAAAAGAAAGACCGACTTCTTCACAAATCCGTCTACGAAGTTATAAAGATGCTCCTTTGAAAACTTGCTTGATACCCACGAAGGACTTGGAGGTTTTATGTGAAACTGCTGTGGACATCAACAACCTTAAAGCTAATGGCTTTCAGTGTGATGCAAGAATCTTTGAGCAAGGATGGTCTAATTATCTTGATAGATTGGCTGGTCCAATTTATCCTGAACTTGTGAAGGATTTTTGGGTACACGCAACGGTTACACCAACTGCCATCATTTCATTTGTGCTAGGGCATGAAGTGGTTATCACTGAGAAGCTCATCAGGAAGTTGTACAATCTTGATGATGAAGAAGGTTGGTCTGGTCTTCAACCCAATACAGTTGACTGGACTCCAGTTGAAAAACTAATCTCTACGGTTTTTGGAATTGATTCTCATAACACAGGCACCTTAAGGCCTTTCTATAAAGTATGGGCTGAGATTATTCTGGGATCTCTTCACCATAGAAAAAGGATGCTCTTCTCCTCCTACATTAGTCCGACTCACAAGTACACTCTTTTCTGCATTGGCAAAAAGATAGAGATCAACATCTCTCATATTCTGTTTGAGAATCTGAAAACATCTATCTTTGAATCAAGAGAAGATGAAAGGGCGAAGTACCCTCATATTCCAAGAACAACCATTCCTTTCGGAAGAATGATTTCAGACATTCTGATTGAAAGCAAAGTTGTGGACTCTATCAGAAATTGCAATGCATCGCATTCTCTTGGAGTAATTCAAGGTCCCATCTTCAATGGTGTTGATTTGTTCAGACTGGAACTCATTAAGAATGTACCCTTCGTGTGCACAAGCTTTCCTGACATTCTGTCAAGAAGAATTGCTGTTGAAGGATTCATCTCCTTGTTTCATAAAGAACTTGATCATGTTGTCAAGCTTTTCTTGGAAGATTGTGTTAGGAAGCAATCAGACGTTGATCCTGCTTGGATCCGTGGCAGAGTACTCCCATCCAAAGATGATATTCTGAAGAAGGATAAGAAGGAACGACAGGCAAGGCTAAAAAGAAAAGCACAAGAAGATGAGGCTGAGAGAGCCAAGAAGTTAAGGGTCACCTATGATCCTGACAAGGTGGACTCTAAAGAACGAAGAGATAAAAGGATTAGAGATTCCTTTCGCAGAACCAGAGCTTCTTCTTCTGTACAAATCTCCAGAAAGGTTTTTACTCCACCTCCTTCTGTCCCTAAACCTTCTCCCAAATCACCTCCTTCTGAACCAAAAGTAAACTTCACCTTACCAAATCCTTCTCCATCATCCCTCTCCTCTCCCATTCTAAACCCCACACCTTTAAGTATTCTTCCCCCAACTCCTTCTGATAAATCCTTCTCACCAATTCCCTTTACAAACACTCCATCCTCGTCTCAATCTATCATTTCTGATATTCCATCCTCATCAATCATTCTCTCAGATATCCCTTCTTCCTCATCCACCGTACCTCCACCTTCTATATCCCATCCCTTACCTACCAGAAAATCCAAACCTTACTGTCTTCTCTACCCTGACTACAAATTCACCTTCAATCCGCCTGAACCTGAACCCTATACCTACCTGGAACTTTTCAGACATGAGGTGATTAGCAGTCTAGACCTTCTGAAGGATGCATTCCTAAATGGTCTGGATGATGTTTCTACAAGAAATCTCTAGAGAAGATTTCGCAAGGATTTTCAAGTAGAAGCAATGGGAGTACAGAAAAGACTAGTGGCGGTTGCTCCGGGTTACCCTGGTTACCTTCTGGAGGAAGATAATGGTATATACTACCATCCTCTCAGAAATTGTGTTGCTGCTGAGGAGAAGCCCTTTGTGGATGAATTGGAAGTATTAAGATTGGCTGCTGAAATGGAAGCAAATCCTTGCAGGGATATGGTTATCTTTATTCCTCAATATCCTGTTCTGCTCGGAGATTTCAAGACTCTCTTTGACTTTCTGAGGGAAAACCCTTCTAAGAAAGACCCAAGCTTGGTCATTCCAGAAGTTGTTGACCCACCAGAAGTTGAAGGTCCCTCTGCTCCAAGGAATCTAGCTGCCATTCTTCAGGCACTTGAGAATGGAGACTCGGAAATTCCTGCTGCAGAATATGGAGATGCTTCTATGCAAGAAGCAGATGCTGAAGATCATGTTGCTAAAACTGTCCCTGTTGAGGAAATTCCTGCAAATGATCTATCTATGGAAGCTGCAGATCAACATGCCATTCCTGTGGTTGAAAGCGGTGAAGCTTCTTCTGATGAATCTTCTCGTCTTGCAAGGACTCTAGAAGAAATTCAGAAGAGACAGGATGAGCAAAGTTCACTCAATGCTGAGTATAGTGCTTTCATGGTGAGGCAAGAAGGACACAACAATATGGTTCAAGAGATGCTGACCAAGATCTTATCAAGACTAGGGCCATCTTAGATTGAGTCTGTGTTGTCTCTTTCCTTTCGTTGCATCTGTCTTTGTGCATCTGATCTTTCCCATCTTCATGTACTTCTGTACCTGCTGTTTGAACTTCAATGAAATCAACTTCTTCCTCCATGTGTTTCTTTTTGCTTATCTCTGAATCTTTTTTGCTTTTTGATGATATGACAAAAAGGGGGAGAAAGATAAATGATAAATGATTTGATTAATCTATCAGTTGCTGGGTAAAGGCTCCCACACATTCACTAACAAGAACTGCAAGTTCTATATGGTTTAAGTGTTTTGCAGGTATAAAGAAGTGAAGAGAATCTTCAAAGCAAACACAAGAAGCAAAACCATGGAAACTGAAGCAAGCTGAGTGATGTCAAGCTTCAGAAATCAGAAGCAAGAAAGAAGAATGAATCAGAAGCACTGATAATAGAATTTGATCTATATTTGTCTATTTATTTTGACAAAATTCTATTTGCTCTGATACATATAATGTTATGGCTCTGATACATTAATTGCTCTGATACATTATTTTAGCCTATATGGCTCTGATTCATATAATGTGTTCAAACATACATTTTATGTTCTAACTCGTTCATGCTGACTTTTGTCGTTTAGTTTTTGTTCTGTAACATTTCAGGATGTAGAGATGCTCAGATGATGCTCTGGTACATTCAACAATATTCTGATACAAATCTAGCATGAAGTGATGTTGGTAGAAATTCAAAGCTCTGAAGCTATCCGAGGGAAGCAGAAATCAGAAGCTGCGAATGTTCTAAAAGATCCAGAAAACTCAAGTTCTGAAGCTGTCCTGAATGGAAGCAGAAATCAGAAGCTGTGAATGTTCAGAAGATCAAAGAAATTCAAGTTCTGAAGCTGTCCTGAATGGAAGCAGAAATCAGAAGCTGTGAATGTTCAGAAGATCAAAGAAATTCAAGTTCTGAAGCTGTCCTATATGGAAGCAGGAATCAGAAGCTGTGAGTGTTCTAAGGATCTAAAGAAATTCTAGTTCTGAAGCTGTCCTATGGAAGCAGAAGTCAGAAGCTATGAATTCTCTGAAGACAAAAGCTTATATGATCGTCTCTACCGAAATAATCAGGGAAGTCTTTTATTAAAGTTCTTCGAGTATTTATTTCAGGGGGAGATTATTTATCTCAGGGGGAGATTGTTAATCTCAGGGGGAGACATATTCATATGCTTATGCTATAGCTATGTAATTTGTCTTTTGCCTACTACTCTTTCTGATCGCAAATTCATATCATTTATATATGTTTTTGTCATCATCAAAAAGGGGGAGATTGTTAGAACAAGATTTGTTCTGATCAATTATCTTAGTTTTGATGATAACAATAATATGAATTTTGCTTAAGATAATATGGTACTCTAATCCAATGCAATTTCCCTTTCAGGAAATATATAAAGAGTACGCATAATTCAGCGCTCAGAAGCTTTGTCTCAAAGGGTTCAGCATGCAACATCAGAACATGGTCTGGCAAGACATCAGAAGATGGTCGAAGCAGAATCAGAACATGGGTCTATGGAAGCATCAGAAGAACAAGAGAACAGAAGCACTGAAGTTCAGATGGTATCACGCTCAGAAGCACTTCAAGGTCAGAAGATCAGAAGATGCTATGCACCAAGCTGTTTGACTCTGATGATATTCAAACGTTGTAATCACAAACATCAGATCAGAAGAAAGTACAAGTGGCAAGCTACGCTGACTGACAAAAGGAACGTTAAAAGCTACTAAAGGCTACGTCAGTAGACACAGCGTGAACAAGGCTCGAGGTAGTTGACAAAAGCGTATAACATTAAATGCGATGCTGTACGGAACACGCAAAGCATTAAATGCATTCAACGGTCATCTTCTCCAACGCCTATAAATATGAAGTTCTGATGAGAAGCAAGGTTAACGATCCTGAACAAATACAATTCAAATTAACTTGCTGAAACGCTGTTCAATCAAAACTCAGAATCTTCATCTTCATCAAAGCTCACTACATTGCTGTTGTAATATATTAGTGAGATTAAGCTTAAACGTTAAGAGAAATATCACAGTTGTGATTATCGCTTTTAAGAAGCATTTGTAATACTCTTAGAATTACATTAAGTTGTAAGGAACTAGAGTGATCGTGTTGATCAGAATACTCTAGGAAAGTCTTAGGAGTGAACTAAGCAGATTGTAACTAGAGTGATCGTGTTGATCAGTAGACTCTAGAAAAGTCTTAGAGGGTATCTAAGCAGTGTTCCTGGAGTGATCAGTGTGTGATCAGAAGACTCTGGAAGACTTAGTTGCTGACTAAGTGGAAAACCATTGTAATCCGTGCGATTAGTGGATTAAATCCTCAGTTGAGGTAAATCATCTCTGCGGGGGTGGACTGGAGTAGTTTAGTTAACAACGAACCAGGATAAAAATAACTGTGCATTTATTTTTATCTGTCAAGTTTTTAAAGCTACACTTATTCAAACCCCCCCTTTCTAAGTGTTTTTCTATCCTTCACTATAGTCTCTATGCGAGGAGGGGCGAGTTCGATACATACCCCATGCGTTTATTTTTTTCACTTTTATTTGCTTACAGATTAGATGTTGCATCCAGACATGAGATCACTATGCATCCTCATCTCACAGCCGTCAGATCTCAACCAGAGATAATCTAACGCCCCAGAACTTGCAGTCCACCATGGACACTGTGAATACAAGATTACACTCAAAGATGTTTTTGATTCATGGCAAACTCAATAAGCATTCAAACAACAAAGCGGGAGCAGAAAACTCAAAGAAAAGCAAGCATTGATCACTCATGACAGAACAGGTTGATCTATTATGCATATAGGTCGACTCAACACAAGCAAAACAAGAAGAATGCAGAAAAGCAGCAGTTAGGTCGACCTACCATCAACCCAGGTCGACCTAAAATGGAGAAAAATCCATATACTTCTGCTAGGTCGACTCACACATCATCTAGGTCGACCTAAATTGATGAAATGTACATATCAGCCTGCTAGGTCGACCTACACAACAACTAGGTCGACCTAATCTGAGAAAATGTCCCCAGAATGCATCTGAAGAGGATTCTGGTCGACCTACTCCTTTAACAGGTCGACCTAACTGGGAGCAAAATTCTGCAAGCTCTGCTAGGTCGACCTAAGCACTACAAGAGGTCGACCTACCTGATCAAGAAAGTCAAAAATTCTGTTTCTCTCATCTCCAACTGTTAAGCTATCATATATATATTGTCCAAGGTTCAATTATTGAAAGATACACAAAGGCTTCTCATCTTCGTTCTTCGTCATCTCCAACGCAATTACACATAATCATTCTTGCGTTGAGGGTTAGTGATCGAGTTCGATAACGTCCATGGAACGGAATTGAAGATTCCTAGTGGGTGAAGATTTGTGGGGTTTTTGGTGAATAAAATCTGCGGGTTTTGTCCATCCAAGATAGGTATTTCTTGGGGGTTTTTATCAAGAGGTTTCATCGAAGATCCGGCTGAGTGTGAAGATTGAAGAACAAGGGTTCGAGGGAATTGAAGACACTGCAGAAAGGGATCAAAGTGAAGCTCTTGGATAACCTTGATCTGACTCAAGATTAAGGGGGAAGAAGATTCAAAGGATCGACATAATTGGTTTATGGTTTATCGCTTTGTTATCTTCTTTGTATATACTACTTTCAACATTAATGAAAGATTACCCAATTTCAGTTTGGAATTGGGGGCAGACGTAGTCGTAGCGAGGACGATCGACGAACTGCCTAAACAAATATCGTGTTCTTGTCGCTTTTACTTTTTCATTTACGTTCTGTTCATATTTGGTTATAATAGCAAATTGATCAACGATTCGAGTGTTAAGATTGTGAATTAAGAACTTATATAAACATCACAATCCATCACATATTGAATCACCGTCAATTTGATCATTATCACAAAGTGTTTGTATATTTGTTTCTATCACTTTTACTGCATTGCAAACATTGTCCATCATACAAGAAGTTAATCTGATTTTCAATAAGAGCAACGCTTTGATTCTGCAACGTATACTCTTATCACTTACCTCAAGTTTTTGACTGGTTTTAAACACATATACAATCGTTTCGATAGTGGTTCGGAATAGACGCGAGTCGATTCAGAATCACTTCCGCTGAAAAGTCGTTTAACTCCGTAAAACTGTGAACGATCTATTCACCCCCCCTCTAGATCCTAAGGCCAGCGTCTAACAGGACACTCACAGAGCCACCGCACAGGATCAACACCCAGGTTTTTCAATTCCTTTTATTATTTTTTATTGTATAAACTATTTTATCAATAATTTTAGGATTTAACCTAAGGTTTTATTTATAAATTTAGGGTTTTATTAATTAAACTAATTAGGATAAAATTAATATTAAAATTTTATTTATTATTCGTTTCGATTAAATTAATTGATCGTGATGGGTAATAATCGATTGTTTAATTAATTAAATAATAAATTCAAATAAGGTTTATTTGCTAAAGGGTTTTAACCAATTCTATTGGTTACGATGAATAGCAATTTTCATCAATTCGTTATTTATTTTAATCAAATCTATTGATTACGAGGAGTAACGATAATTAATAATCTAATTTAAAATACATTTATTTGCTAATGGTGATAATCGAATCTATCGATTAGAATAATTAGCAATTCTTTATTAAATCTGTTAATTATGGTGATTAAACCTATTAATCATCGCGATTAATAGAACATATTATAATCAAGGTTGTATGCCACATTCAAAACACATTTTCATCTTCAAACTACGGATTTTCAAAACTGCGATAAGGTAATTCAAAATACCTTCAAACAACCTCATATTAATCTAAGGCGTACAACCCTCCCTGAACTACGTAGACTCCGATCCTCCATAAGGAGGTACGTAGGCACTTGGCAACAAGGCGAGTCCCCTTCCCCAAAACCTCAATTAGTTCAAATATCACTTTTCACCCTATTCATTTTCTTAGCTATAAACCCTAAACCTTAACATCTTTAGCCACAAACCTTTGCCTAAACTTAAAACCTTAGGAAAGGGTTAAGGGTGCCTAACACCTTCCCTTGACCCGAATATAATAACTTACTCAGAATTCTCTTAACTGCGTAGAGTTTCCTATTCGCCCAGGTAGAATAGGTGGCGACTCTAAATTTTAATTTTTTAGGGCAGGTTGCCACACTAACGTAACCTATTGTTATCTTATTAAAAAAATAAAACGTTGCACTAACAGGATATATCCTCTCGGTTTTTAGCAAATTTGAGATGAAAGCTTCGTCATAAAAAGTGTGATTGGTTGTAGTGAAATTAAAGATCAAAATCCTGAAAAATAAACACAACGAGGAAACCACTCTCGATGGAACACCCGCACAACCGAGCTTAAAATATACTAATACTATAGAGGTCCTTCTAGAAGCTCACAAAAAGCTGTTTTTTGTTAGGAGTCATATCGTCAAGATAAAATCTACAAATGCAAAAAAGGTTCCAAAGTGGATTGTAGAGGACATCTTGGGCTTTCCAAAAAGTCCTATAACATTTCCATAAAATAAAAATTTAGAGAGTCATGGCTTGGTAAAGTTGAGCAATTTTGGAGAAATGCACAAAAGACAATACGAGCAAAATGGACTTTTTGGGCCAATGGGCCCAAGATATGGATTGCAAACGTGTCTATGGGCTTTATAAACATTCTTAAACTAATTATTTTATTTTTATAACATTTATTTTATTTATTTGAATTTTAATTCATTTAAATACTAATAAATCATGTAAAATATGAAATAATTAGTTTAAATCAATGATTTGATTTTTAATAAATTCCTATCATCCAAAAGGCCCAAATAACATCACATAAAAATCCAAAATCATGCTAGCTTGTGTAGAAGAGAGAATGGCCAAATTTGGAAACATATCATACAAATCTTTCTTTCAAATTTTTTCTCATCAAATACTTGAAGCCCAAGTCCAAAGTTTAACCTAATTTCTCCACTATATATTCTCTAACATTCAGACTCAAAGGGGGTGAATCCTAGACTCATAAAAAGTTCTCCAAAGTTTCAAAAAATCAAGAAAACTAGGGCATAATCAAAGACTCCTCCCCTCGTGTTTCAGCCAAATATAATCATCCTATCAGCTTCTTAAGGCTCCCAGGGATATATCCACGCTCTTGAGCAAGTCCCCCCACGTCCAAAACATCCCCTACAAGTTCATCGGTTTGTTTGTATTTTCAAGATTTCGAAACTGTTAATATATGTCATTTAAATCAATTTGATGCGTTTGTATGTGTTCATAATCATGCTTAGGACCTTTTAGAATCATCGTTTTGGAAGCTTTATGCAGGTATGTGTATATGCCATAGTTAGGGCACAAGGGTGGTAAAGCTTCGTACATGAGCTTGCAGGCCATTCCAGACCGTACAAATGCCACCAATGAGTTTGCAGCCTCTTCTTTGATGGATCTGGGCGCCATTAATCTTTATCTAACGCGTTGTTTGTGAGTTCTCGTGTTTTCAGATTTCGGCAGGAAAAATCGCAAAAAAAACCTAGATGTGGGTTGATTGCTTAGGAGAGAGATAGTCAGGCTTATTTCTTAGCGCTTGAGCCAAAATAGTTTAAAATATGATGGGCAAATTTTGGGGTATGACAGCTGCCCCTATTCAATCTTCTTAAACCTGAGGATGTAGAGTGGTTTGTATGTCATTCGGTATCTGAAGATGGAAGAGGATTGAACATTAGAATACCCAGAAATTTGCCCTTGCTGAGATAAGGACTTTTTGCCGGAGATAGGCTTAAAGATGCCATCCGGATGTTGGCAGAAGGATGTTTGAGATGGGCTTAAAGATGCCATCGGGTTTTGATAATATGAAAGCCGGAATGAGTCGTGCATTAGACTATATCCGAGCTCGAAGTATTGAAAAGTGTTTGTTAGAGGTCGATCGTGTCAGCACCGTTCGTAGTGATAGAATTAGATCTAAAGTCTCTTGATTATCTCTAAACTATCCCTAGAGAATACCCGGAACTAAGTATCAGAACTAAATTATTGTCTTGATTATTTTTGAACTATCTCTGGAGAACCCCCGGAACTAAGTATCAAAACTAAATCTCTTCCTTGATCATCTCTGAACTATCTCTGGAAGATTTCCAAAATTAAGTATCAGAACTAAATCTCTGTCTTGATTATCTCTGAACTATCTCTGAAAGATATCCAAAATTAAGTCTCAGAACTAAATATCTGTCTTGATTATTTTTGAACTATATCTGGAAAATATCCAAAATTAAGTATCAGAACTAAATCTCTGTCTTGATTATCTCTGCACTATCTCTGGAGAATACCCGGAACTAAGTATCAGAATTAAATCTTTGTCTTAAATGAGTGTTAGAATTAAATCATTGACTTAATTATCTCTGCATTATATCTAGAAGATAATGTTCACTTGATTTGTAGGAATAGACTGAAAAAGCAACATTAGTTTTATGCAATGTCGTGATGCATGCATTGTAATGTTTATTTTTTTGAAATGAATGAGAGTGTTATGCATACGCCATGAGGCGTATGTATGTTATGTGTGTGCCATGAGGCGTATGATGTATGAATGCAAAATGTTGTTAATGATGATAGTTGATTGTAGTAGCGTCTGGCGGGGAAAATAAATCTTTGACTGTTGTGGAGAATACAGAGTACAGGTCTTCCTTTTTAGTAGGAACTCCCGCTTCATGCTCTAGGATGCTCAGCTGGGGAGTTTTGACTTCTACTTGTGGATGAAAGCAATTTGAATGATTGATCCTCGATGCGCCCTGACTGGGGATAAGAGAGATGAATAGACCATGTTGGAGGAGGGATTGAAAATAGCTATTTGAGGAATACCCTGTGGGGATATGATCTTGTGAAACTGCTCTAGGGGAAGACTTGAACATTGCCCCCAGTGGTTATAGTAACTGTCATTCCTCGACTTGTATTGATTGGGATCTACCAATGAGTACTGATCAAAGTGTCAAATAGGCCTCGCGTAGCTAGTTCTTGCCAGTAGGGACTCTGGAGAACTTCGCCTTGTGATGACCTTCTGAGATATATATTATGGGTGACCTGCCCCTAGTAATCATAAACTGAGGATGATGCCCCTGACTGATCGAGAGGTAGCTTCAGACCCACCTGGGTGCATGCCCCTGATTATTTGACATTCTTGAGAGATTCTTGGAATCTTGACTTAATTGCCCCCAGATTGATTGGACAAATCATGTCATGCCCCTTGTATACATTGCTTCTGGAGTGATATTGTCTGTCGGGATAACTGTTAGTCATTAGTCGTGCCCTGTGCAGATTCTTCCTGATGCTAACATTTGAAATTATGTAGCAGAATATGTTTAATAATGATTTCATAAGATGCAATGCATATGTCTGTCTTGAGTTTTTGAAAAACATTAAAACAGGAGACATAAAAGCGGGATGTTTATAAAAACCTGATATCAACTCAGCATTTATAGCAAACTTTAAGGAATCATGATACCTTTTTGGTGACAGTATGCTTTTGAACTAACCATGTTTCAGTTAGGACTTTCAAGGGTTGTAGTGTGGCTTGGTTCACGGTTTAAGAAACAAAGGATAATGGCTCAAAGTTATTTGTACCCATCCCAATCTTCGTGATATTCTTCGATCCTATGCTCAGTTAACTTTGCATTTAAGTCCTAGCAGAGCTTGAAGTCGTAACATCGACATTTGATGATGGTTAAAGCACCGACAGTTTATTTGGACAGGTAGTCATCCCTTTTTGCAATTCTTTTTCTTTTGTCGAAGATTTGTAGCAACCTCTTTTTAAATTTCTTATCCCTTAACTTTTGCATGAACTATTTATTTTGAGATTACAGTCAGCGGGGTGTTTCTATTTTTGATAAGTCTACTTCATAGGTTTTGACTTACCAGCTTTTTCTTTTTGGTGGACATTGACTGCCTAACTGAATGGTTGCGGGAACCCATCATTATTTGCATAAACAACGACTAGTATAATTGATTTAACTGAGTAGCTACCCTGTCCCAGGTTATGATTAAAGGGTTTCAATTTGCACGTGAAAGAAAACTCCTACACCTCAGGCTTAAAGGGTTTGACGAGGGATTAACATCCTTATATCTCCATTGTTTAGGAATTGAAACAATGCTTGTACATCATCAACATAGTCTGTCCGAAAGCATATTGTATGTGGTTGCGGTATCATTTCTGTCATCCTCCCTCAAAAGGCATACAACTTAGCAGGAGTCGGATATCATAAAACATAAGCATAATAAAGACACAAATTAAAATGAGTGGTAGCGAAATAATTTATTCAAGACAAACATATGCAATGCACTAATGATGATTATTAAAATAGATAATTTTTATCATAAGTCGAATGTTTAAACAAAACAAAAAAGAAATTGCAAATGAAAAGTAAAACTAATGATTTGAAAGTCTATCCTTCTAGCCATCCACAACATTAGTAATCTTATTGTGATTAGGCCTGGGAGCAGTGATCATGTTAGGAGTCTCAGGGGGGCAAACTCAATTTCACCCGCGTCGATCATATCTTGGATCTTATTCTTCAACGGCCAACAATTATCTGTGTCATGTCCCGGACTATTGGAATGATATGTGCACCTCGCATTAGGCTTATAGCTAGGAGCGGAGGTGTTAGGATTCTTAGGAGGATTCCTCAGGGTAATCAAATTTGCCTTCAGCAGATGTTGTAAGGCTTGAGCCAGCGACATATTGATCTTTTTGAACTGACGCCTAGGCGTATCTTGCTTGTTTTGACGACCTTGTTGAGGCGCCGGTGTGGAGATCAGAATTCCCCTAATAGATTGATCATGGTTACTCCTTTTCTGCCCATACTCAGCATTTGACTCTGACTTCCTATTGAAATGCTTCTTTGTAGCACCTGAGGATGTATCCATGTAATACGGTGAACTGACTTTTTATTTGATCGAAATGTCGCGGTTAAGCATGAGTCGCCACCGACTTTTATTTTATCCAAACAAATTCGGAAAGGCAAAAAGAAACAGAAAAAAACCTTTTAAGAAATCTAAGTTCGGGGGGTAATTTATGCAAAGGGAAGGTGTAAGGCACCCTTTGCATCCATGGTTTTCCATGGGCTCTTAATTGCTTTGCTTGCTCGTTTTCAGAAAAAGTAGATGAAAAAGATAGGGACTTTAGCTTGTGAATAAGCGTTGCCCTTTTGAAAAATTATGAGAAAGAATATAATAAAAAGGTTTGAGCATTGCAAGGCAATTAGGGGCAATTACCTTAAACTCAGATGATAGGTCTCTTTTTGCCTTTCAGAATGAAAGGGTCTATCCTTGCCATAAGAGGGCAGGAAGCCTTTCGTTTGGAGGTTGAAGGGTCATCGAAGCATCTTTGCCATAAGACTGTCCCATGCCATAGAAGGGCAGGTAGTCTAAGGCAAGGATCAGAATAAGCCATTTCGTAGGCAGCCAGAAGATACCTCAGCCTTATTCGTAGGCAACTTCCGAGGGTCGAGGTCATATTGTGTATCGAAGGCAGCATCATTAGGGTCGTGACCTTTTTATCGAGGCAACATGGCTGAGGTATCCTCGAATTCGAGGGTCGTGGCTTATTCTGCAAAAACACAAAGGCAACAGGCAACAGGCAACAAGGCAACAAGGCAACAGAGAGGGTTACCCAGAAAGCGTGCGTGTGTGCACCAATCATGTGATTCAATTTAGATATTTATCTTTTAATTAATTATCTACATTGATTTAAGGCTTGCACTCCCTAAGATTACTAACCACGCAGTATATAAAGCAATAATAACGGGAAGGGAAATTGTAACCAGCGGAGGAGAGGGGAATTGAAACCAGCGGGATATAATTAAAAGCAAAAGGTTTAACACAAGTAATAATTAAGGATAGGGTTTAGAGTTACCAATACTCGTAGCTTTGGCAGTCAACAAACCCTGAAAATTGGAAAAGAAAGAATAAACAGAAGGGTGAGTGCATTATCGGTTCAGAGGCAAACATGATTAACCCTAATAAAAAATAAAAGGATAAAAGAAATTAAAATAACTAACTAGACACTTAGCTTCGAATTTAATCTGGTATGGTTGGCGGTCGGAGGAAACCTCGGGGTTAACCTTGAAAAATGGCAAAGGCAAAGGCAAAAAAAAAAAAAAAAAATAGATGTGAGTGTATGTGGAGTTCAAAAGGTAAACCTTAAAATAAAAGGAAACAAAATAGACTTAAAAATTAAATTGAATACTTAGCTTCGGATCTTGATCAGGCGCGTAGTCGGAGAAACCCTGTTGCTAACCCTGAAAAATTGGCAAAGACAGAAAAAATTTTCAGTGTAGGAATGATCCTCGCAAACCCTAATTAGGGCATAAGTTAACCATGGTTAATAGAATAGATAAAACTAAATTAATTAATTATTGGTTTTCAACCTAATTAATTAAATTGATGAAAGAACAAGTTTCGATTAAATATCTGACCTTAATATATATTTTATTATAATTAATTTAAACAAATGATTTAAATGGATTAAATTAATTTAAAACAGTTAAAACAAATTATTTATTAATAATATAATAAGTATTTTTATCATGTTTTTAGAAAAAAGGAGAAGTTAAAAAGAAATTATTTTCTAAAGAATTTTAACAAAAAAAGCAAAATATATATAATGAATAAATAAAAAGTTATGTGATAAAAGGAAAAAGAAAAGAAAAATAAGAAAAGGAACTTAGCTGCAATTGGGTGTGGCGGGTTCCTGCACGTCTTTGGTGAGACTTCAACCCTGTAGGCGTCAGATCTAGCATGGAGGAGATCTGATGGTTGGTATTGGTGGGCGCACCATGGATGTGCATGAGGAAACGGGCACAGGATCCACACTTGGAGAGAATCAAAGAAAATAAGCAAAATAATGTTGGGAGCAAGACTCGAACCCCCAACCTCACGCTTAGAGAGCACCAGCGCTTACCACTCGGCCATGTTCCAGTTCCTGTTAATGTAACGACGCTGTAGCGATGTAAAACAATAAAAAAAACTTTTAAATCAAAACCAGCGCGCCAGCTTCTTCTTCTTCGTGGATTTTTCAGAAACTCAGAATCTTTAGGCCACGGTTTTTAGACGTGGTTGAATCCCTGCAACATACAAACTCACCAAACACAAAACTAAATCCCAATTAAACACAAGATTCAACCGAAAACACCCTCATGAACATGATAGAGTCCTTAATTTCGGTTAATTTCAATCCTAATTAACAATCCCCAATTATGAACTTATGAACCCTAACCATGGTAGGGTTCTTAAACTTCAATCAAAATCAAATTCATTATCCAGAAATATTGCAAACATCAATGGAAACACAAATACGCAATCGAAAGCAGTTTATGATGCGTAATTGGGCATAATTGAATTCGGAAACATGGTGCAAACCGTAACGTGCGACGAACTTGATTCCCGTCGTCCTATGCTTCGGAGATGGCTGGGAAAGCCTGCTACACCTTCAGCGATTACTCCTGAGTCTTCAAAAGTCCTTTAATTGACGTTAAACTTACAAAATCGATTTGCCTTTTTCCTTGAATTTCTTGAAGCTTGCTTACGGTTTTCAGGGGCTGTAATCCTCTTTTTGATTGGCGATTCAGATGATGTAATGGCTGCAAAAGAACATAAACACTGCGAATAAAATGTTAGTAATCAATTGATTGGCCTTATGATTAATGTTGTCGGGATTTTATGTAATGGTAAATATGTTTAAGATTCTGGTGGTGATGATATTAATGGTATTTTGGTTGGAGAAAATATCTGGAGCTGATGTGTGAAAGTGTTGACCGAAAACATAAGGGTTGGAGATTGTTCTTTTATCAGGGTTTTCCCTTCCCTAGTAAACAAAATATGTTAGTATTTATAAAATAAATTAGGTTAAATAAAATGGGCTTGGACCAACTAAAATAAATATGAAACAGATTAAACATAATATTTAAAACAAAATTAAGAGAACACCTATATTTCTTTTATTTTGGTAATAATGCAAAAATGATTTAACTAGAATGAATAACAAAAAAATAAAATTAATACCTAGACCACTTACTTAATAAAAATAATAAGAATAAAAATAAAAATAATAATAAAAAAAGAAAAAAGCAGGTTAGACGTGAGATTCGAACCGGGACCTCGCGCTATTGTACCTTTCACGCTCAAATTCTTACCAAGCATGCCAATTCATTTATTCGAAATAAAATGGCATTTGTAAATATATGAGGGCAAATTTTGGGGTATGACAGCTGCCCCTGTTCAATTATCTTAAACCTGAAGATGTAGAGTGGTTTGTATGCCAGTCGGTATCTGAAGGTGGAAGATGATTGAACACTAGAATACCAAGAAATTTGCCCTAGTTGAAGTAGGGACTTTTGTCGGAGATGGGCTTGAAGATGCCATCCAGGTGTTTGGGGAAGATCTATGATGGAGATGGGCTTGAAGATGCCATCCGACTTGATATATTTGAGAGCCAGAACGTGTCGTATGCTAGACTGTTTCTGAGGAAAAGACTTAGGTTGAGTCGTACGTCAGACTGGGTCTAGCTTGCATCAGCAGATGTCTGAAAAAACCGTACGTTAGACTGAATGATAGGTCGTATGTCAGATCAGATCCAATTTGCATCCTCAGATGTCTGGAAAACCGTGTGTTCGGTCGAAGAATAAATCGTGCGTTAGACTATTCTCAATTGCATCCTCAGATGTCTGGAAAACCGTGTGTTCGGTCGAAGAATAAATCGTGCGTTAGACTATTCTCAATTGCATCCTCAGATGTCTGGAAAACCGTGTGTTAGGTAGAAGAATAAATCGTGCGTTAGACTATTCTCAATTGCATCCTCAGATGTCTGGAAAACCGTGCGTTAGGTCGAAGAATAAATCGTGCGTTAGACTATTCTCAATTGCATCCTCAGATGTCTGGGAAACCGTGCGTTAGGTTGATGGATAAATCGTGCGTTAGACTATTCTCAATTGCATCCTCAGATGTCTGGAAAACCGTGCGTTAGGTCGAAGAATAAATCGTGCGTTAGACTATTCTCAATTGCATCCTCAGATGTCTGGAAAACCGTGCGTTAGGTTGATGGATAAGTCGTGCGTTAGACTAATCCAATTTGCATCCGTAGATGTCTGGAGGGCCGTGCGTTAGGCTTTGCTTTGAATAAGATTCGAATCTTTGTAATGTACCTGTCAGATAATATTCACTTGGTAACAATGTCAGTATTATGCAATGCTTATGATGTAAGTAATGCATGAGATGGAGTTCTCAAAAATAAATGGGACGCTTTGTATGTTATGCATGAATTATAACTGCATGCGATGTATGAATATGCATGTGATGTATATGATGTATGACTATGATTTATGTTACTCAAAGCATATTGATTGAGAAGATAAATCTATATGTCATTGTGAGTTTGATGTTTTGATCTTTTCTTGGAGATGCTCAGATGGGAATTTATGATTCTTGCTTGGGGATGATCAGTAACTTGATGTACCCTGACTGGGGATTTAGAGATATTAGTAAACCATGTTGGAGAAGAGCAAAGCGTTGGAGAACCGGTTGTGTTGAAGATGTAAATTTTGTTGGGGAACCGTGTCTTTGTCGGGACGAGAGCATTTGATGATATCTTCTTAATGATTACTCTGTGGGGATATGTTCCTGTGAAACCGACTTTGTGGGGAGACATGGGTGTCTTGAAAAGTTGCCTCCAGTATTATAGTAACTACCATTCCTGGATTTGATTAGGACACACCACTGAGCATTGATCAAGATGTCAAACTGGACTTGCATAGATTTACCCTTGCTAGTAAGGACTTTGGAAAGATTCGCCTCGCGAGGACTTGATGAGATGTGCACTATGGGCGACATGCCCCTAGTAACCATAGACCCATGACAATTTCCTATGTTGGTTGAGAAGTAGCTTCAGATCTACTTGGATGCATGCCCCTGATTGTTTTGGCATCCTTGAGAGATTCTCGAAATCTTGACTTAATTGCCTCAGATTGATCGGGCAAAACGTGTCATGCCCCTTGTATACGTAGGAGATATTTCTTCTTGGAGTAATCTTGTCTGTCGGGATAACTTTCAGTCATTAGTTGTACCCTGTGCAGATTCTTTCTGTTGCTAACATTTGAAATTATGTAGCAGAATTTGTTTAATAATGAATCCATGAGATGCAATGCATACGTTTGTCTTGAGTTTTTGAAAAACATTAAAACAAGAGATGTAAAAGCGTGATATTTATAAAACGTGATGTTTGTAAAGAACGGGATATCAACTCGGCATTTGTGGTAAACCTTAAAGAGTCGGGATACCTTTGTTGTGACAGTATGCTTTCGAACTAACCATGCTTCAGTTAGGACTTTCAAGGGTTGTAACGTGGCTTGGTTCACGGTTTAAGAAACAAAGGATAAAGGCTCAAAATTTGATTGTACCCACCCCTCTTCGTGATGATCTTCAGTCTTAAGCTCAGTTAATTCAACTTATGCATTTAGGTTCCAAGAGACTTTTGGATTTGTACCTTTGATAATGATGATGGTTCACAAGCAAAGAGAACTTTTGAGATGACAGTCACTTCTTCCTTTTGGCAGTCACAACATTGTGTTGTTCAAGAATTTATTGACTTCTCTTTTTTCATCTTTTTGATATCCTTAAATTTTGCCCGAACTGTCTATTTTGAGCTTACAGTCAGCGGGATGCCTTGACTTTTGCCTAAGTCTTAATTTTTGACTTAGCAGGCTTTTCTTTGTATATATGTTTTTTCATTTATTCATTTTTTGAAAGATATTGACTGCCTTGCTTAATGATTGATGAACCATTATTGGCTTTTGACTGACACCTCCAACACTTCTTTGATGTGTGCGGATGAACGCTTGTGGTTGAAACCTTTGTTGAAAGGTGTACCGAGTGATTCTCTTAAGATAGAATGCACAGCCAGATTAACTGAGAACTACCCTGCCCCAGGTTATAATCAAGGGTTTTATTTAGTACAAGAAAGAGACTTCTACTTCTTAGGCTCAAAGGGGTTGACGAGGGATTAACATCCTTATATCTCCACTGTTTAGGATTTGAAACAATGCCTGTACATCATCAGCATAGTCCGCTCAAAAGCATACTGTAAGAGGTTGCGGTATCATTTTCGTCATCCTCCCTCAAAAGGTATACAGCTTTAGCAGGAGTTGAGTATCATAAAACATATGCAGAGTAGAGATGCAGTTTAGATGAGTGATAGAGAAATAATTTATTCAAGACAAACATATGCAATGCACTGATGATGATTATTAAAACAGATAATGTCTATCATAATTTGAATGTTTAAACAAAAAGAATAAAAACTTGCAAATGAAAGTAGATCTAATGATCCAAAAGTTCACTCGTCTAGACGTCAATCAGTCTTGTCATGACTAGTCATAGGAGCGGTGATCACCACAGGAGTTTTAGGAGGTTTGAATTTGATTCCTCCATCATTGATCTTATTCTTCAACGTCCAGCAATTGTTTATGTAATGTCCAGGAATGTTGGAATGGTACGCGCACCTCGCATTGAGTTTATGGCCAGAGGTGTTAGAATTCTTAGGAGCATCCCTCAGAGTAATCAATCTGATCTTCAACATATGTTGTAGTGTTTGAGCCGACGACACATTGATTTTGGTGAATTGACGCTTAGGTGCATCTGGCTTGCGTCGTGGTTGTGGAACTGGTGTAAAGATTCAGAGTATCCGGGGTTCGAGCTTCCGGAATGTATATCTGATTGGAATGTTTCAGAAGTCTGGGGCTCAAGCTTCCAGAATGTTCATCTGATTGGAACTTTCAGAATGTCTGGGGTTCGAGCTTCCGGAATGTATATCTGATTGGAATGTTTCAGAAGTCTGGGGCTCAAGCTTCCAGAATGTTCATCTGATAGAGATTGATTTGTTGACGGTATTTGTCTAACCAGTTGGTCGACCTGAAAGGCAAAGTTAGTTTTATATGATGTTATGAATGCAAATGCAATCTTTTCAAGGATCTTTAGGAATTTAGTTAGCAACATTAGAAAATGATTTGGTTGCGTCTTTGTCTGAAGAATTCTGACTTTCGTCTTTGAACGTTCCTCTTTGAGAATCAAGCTCACCATATCGAGTGGGTCATCGCCTCTGATTCGGGATACCTATAAATTTGAAGGTACATGGCTAGAGGAAAATAAATCCTCTTGCCCCTTGATAGGTGTTGTGTCTTTGAATTGGAAGGTATGTGGCCAGAGGAAAATAAATCCTCTTGCCCCTTGATTGAGAGATCGACCTTTGATAGAGGTACCTGAAATTGTGCTCCCTAAATCTCTAAGATCCTTGAAAGGGTTAGTTAAATCATGTTATGCTTATGATGTCATGATGTCATGAATGTTATGCGAATGCAGTTCATTAGGCATAGCGTGAGATAGTAAGGGCAAACAAGTCCTTTAACAAAACCTGCGAGGAAACGAGGGTTAGTCGCAAACACAAACAAGTCACACAAGTCACGCTAGTCACACAAGTCGCACAATTTTGCCTTATGGTTAGGCTTGCGCGTGGTCCATAGGTATGTACCCTCCCCCTGAAGTTTAGTTGGTTCAAACCTGTCCTATATAAAGATCGGGTTCTAGGGAGCTCATATCATTGACCTTTCTCGAAGGCGCTTATCTCAGTTCGGCAATCGAATCGCCAACCGAAAAGGTCCTGAAAGTCTAGTCCATATGAGTGTAGCTTCGAGTATCAACCAACTTCAGTCGGAACCAAAGCCAGCTATCTCGCTACTTTCTAATAGGCCAAAGTCAAGTTCAACTAAGGTTCTAAGGGCAAATTAGTGCTTAATGACACCACGCGGCAGCCAAGCATTTCCTCAGGTCGGATCCCAAGGAACACCAGGACAAACCAATGTGTCACACTAACGATGGCCATCAGATCAACCACATCAGTATACGCTGTGCAGTCTCCTTGATCTCATGCCATATACCTAAGGTACTCAGATCCGGGTTAGGATCTTTCACACAGCAAAATACCCAAAACAGCCCTGCAAAATTAAAGCAAACAAAGAAAACAATAAAAAACATTTAAAGTGAATCCTAAACTTTTAAGGTAACCCCTCTTTTATCGAAATTTATCCCCAGCAGAGTCGCCAGTTCTGTAATACGGTGAACTGACTTTTTATTTGATCGAAATGTCGCGGTTAAGCATGAGTCGCCACCGACTTTTATTTTATCCAAACAAATTCGGAAAGGCAAAAAGAAACAGAAAAAAACCTTTTAAGAAATCTAAGTTCGGGGGGTAATTTATGCAAAGGGAAGGTGTAAGGCACCCTTTGCATCCATGGTTTTCCATGGGCTCTTAATTGCTTTGCTTGCTCGTTTTCAGAAAAAGTAGATGAAAAAGATAGGGACTTTAGCTTGTGAATAAGCGTTGCCCTTTTGAAAAATTATGAGAAAGAATATAATAAAAAGGTTTGAGCATTGCAAGGCAATTAGGGGCAATTACCTTAAACTCAGATGATAGGTCTCTTTTTGCCTTTCAGAATGAAAGGGTCTATCCTTGCCATAAGAGGGCATGAAGCCTTTCGTTTGGAGGTTGAAGGGTCATCGAAGCATCTTTGCCATAAGACTGTCCCATGCCATAGAAGGGCAGGTAGTCTAAGGCAAGGATCAGAATAAGCCATTTCGTAGGCAGCCAGAAGATACCTCAGCCTTATTCGTAGGCAACTTCCGAGGGTCGAGGTCATATTGTGTATCGAAGGCAGCATCATTAGGGTCGTGACCTTTTTATCGAGGCAACATGGCTGAGGTATCCTCGAATTCGAGGGTCGTGGCTTATTCTGCAAAAACACAAAGGCAACAGGCAACAGGCAACAAGGCAACAAGGCAACAGAGAGGGTTACCCAGAAAGCGTGCGTGTGTGCACCAATCATGTGATTCAATTCAGATATTTATCTTTTAATTAATTATCTACATTGATTTAAGGCTTGCACTCCCTAAGATTACTAACCACGCAGTATATAAAGCAATAATAACGGGAAGGGAAATTGTAACCAGCGGAGGAGAGGGGAATTGAAACCAGCGGGATATAATTAAAAGCAAAAGGTTTAACACAAGTAATAATTAAGGATAGGGTTTAGAGTTACCAATACTCGTAGCTTTGGCAGTCAACAAACCCTGAAAATTGGAAAAGAAAGAATAAACAGAAGGGTGAGTGCATTATCGGTTCAGAGGCAAACATGATTAACCCTAATAAAAAATAAAAGGATAAAAGAAATTAAAATAACTAACTAGACACTTAGCTTCGAATTTAATCTGGTATGGTTGGCGGTCGGAGGAAACCTCGGGGTTAACCTTGAAAAATGGCAAAGGCAAAGGCAAAAAAAAAAAAAAAAATAGATGTGAGTGTATGTGGAGTTCAAAAGGTAAACCTTAAAATAAAAGGAAACAAAATAGACTTAAAAATTAAATTGAATACTTAGCTTCGGATCTTGATCAGGCGCGTAGTCGGAGAAACCCTGTTGCTAACCCTGAAAAATTGGCAAAGACAGAAAAAATTTTCAGTGTAGGAATGATCCTCGCAAACCCTAATTAGGGCATAAGTTAACCATGGTTAATAGAATAGATAAAACTAAATTAATTAATTATTGGTTTTCAACCTAATTAATTAAATTGATGAAAGAACAAGTTTCGATTAAATATCTGACCTTAATATATATTTTATTATAATTAATTTAAACAAATGATTTAAATGGATTAAATTAATTTAAAACAGTTAAAACAAATTATTTATTAATAATATAATAAGTATTTTTATCATGTTTTTAGAAAAAAGGAGAAGTTAAAAAGAAATTATTTTCTAAAGAATTTTAACAAAAAAAGCAAAATATATATAATGAATAAATAAAAAGTTATGTGATAAAAGGAAAAAGAAAAGAAAAATAAGAAAAGGAACTTAGCTGCAATTGGGTGTGGCGGGTTCCTGCACGTCTTTGGTGAGACTTCAACCCTGTAGGCGTCAGATCTAGCATGGAGGAGATCTGATGGTTGGTATTGGTGGGCGCACCATGGATGTGCATGAGGAAACGGGCACAGGATCCACACTTGGAGAGAATCAAAGAAAATAAGCAAAATAATGTTGGGAGCAAGACTCGAACCCCCAACCTCACGCTTAGAGAGCACCAGCGCTTACCACTCGGCCATGTTCCAGTTCCTGTTAATGTAACGACGCTGTAGCGATGTAAAACAATAAAAAAAACTTTTAAATCAAAACCAGCGCGCCAGCTTCTTCTTCTTCGTGGATTTTTCAGAAACTCAGAATCTTTAGGCCACGGTTTTTAGACGTGGTTGAATCCCTGCAACATACAAACTCACCAAACACAAAACTAAATCCCAATTAAACACAAGATTCAACCGAAAACACCCTCATGAACATGATAGAGTCCTTAATTTCGGTTAATTTCAATCCTAATTAACAATCCCCAATTATGAACTTATGAACCCTAACCATGGTAGGGTTCTTAAACTTCAATCAAAATCAAATTCATTATCCAGAAATATTGCAAACATCAATGGAAACACAAATACGCAATCGAAAGCAGTTTATGATGCGTAATTGGGCATAATTGAATTCGGAAACATGGTGCAAACCGTAACGTGCGACGAACTTGATTCCCGTCGTCCTATGCTTCGGAGATGGCTGGGAAAGCCTGCTACACCTTCAGCGATTACTCCTGAGTCTTCAAAAGTCCTTTAATTGACGTTAAACTTACAAAATCGATTTGCCTTTTTCCTTGAATTTCTTGAAGCTTGCTTACGGTTTTCAGGGGCTGTAATCCTCTTTTTGATTGGCGATTCAGATGATGTAATGGCTGCAAAAGAACATAAACACTGCGAATAAAATGTTAGTAATCAATTGATTGGCCTTATGATTAATGTTGTCGGGATTTTATGTAATGGTAAATATGTTTAAGATTCTGGTGGTGATGATATGAATGGTATTTTGGTTGGAGAAAATATCTGGAGCTGATGTGTGAAAGTGTTGACCGAAAACATAAGGGTTGGAGATTGTTCTTTTATCAGGGTTTTCCCTTCCCTAGTAAACAAAATATGTTAGTATTTATAAAATAAATTAGGTTAAATAAAATGGGCTTGGACCAACTAAAATAAATATGAAACAGATTAAACATAATATTTAAAACAAAATTAAGAGAACACCTATATTTCTTTTATTTTGGTAATAATGCAAAAATGATTTAACTAGAATGAATAACAAAAAAATAAAATTAATACCTAGACCACTTACTTAATAAAAATAATAAGAATAAAAATAAAAATAATAATAAAAAAAGAAAAAAGCAGGTTAGACGTGAGATTCGAACCGGGACCTCGCGCTATTGTACCTTTCACGCTCAAATTCTTACCAAGCATGCCAATTCATTTATTCGAAATAAAATGGCATTTGTAAATATATGAGGGCAAATTTTGGGGTATGACAATCCACTTGAATCTTACCACTTCGGATTCCATTCTCGACACGTTCTTCAGTCAGTATAAGTTCAGTGAATCCAGATGATGAACTTCCCAGGAAATGACTATAGAAAGGACCAGTCAGCGTGCTCATAAACATATCAACTAATTCTCTATCAGCCAACGGGTGTTGAACTCTGCCTGCCAGATCCCTCCATTTCTGAGCATACTTTATGAAGCTTTCTTTAGGCCCCATAGATATGCTTTGTAGTTGCATGCGGGTTGGCGCGAGGTCAGTATTGTATTGGTATTGCTTATAGAAAGCAGTTGCCAAATCTTCTTGGGTATGAATGTTGGTACCTTCCAGTTGATAGTACCATTGCAATTGTGTTCCAGTCAAGCTTTCTTGGAAGAAGTGGATCCAAAGCTTCTTGTCAGCAGTGTGAGGCTGAATCTTCCTCACATAGGACTTCAAGTGCAGTTTAAGACAAGAGACACCGTCATACTTAGAGAAGGTAGGAGTCTTGAATTTGGGAGGGATGATAACCCCCGAGCTAAGACCCATTTCTTCAAAATCTAGACCAGGTACTTTTTGAATTTCCATAGCTTTCATGCGCTCTTCTAGCAACTTGTATTTGTCGTTAGGGTATTCATCCTCGTGGTAGTCCTCTTCTTCCTCAGAGGGCTTGACAGAATCATGGTTACTCTTTGCATTAGTTTTGATACTAGCATCATCATCTTGTTCGTCGCCGTCACTGTCTTCACAGACTTCGGCTTCCTTGGGTTGCAAGATCGTACCTCTAAACCTTATCCCCAGAGTCTTCTTGCCCTTCTTCTTCTTCTTGGTAAGGATAGTCTTCAGCTCTTCTTGCCCCTTGGCTAAGTTCAGAGTCAAGGCTTGGAACTCAGCATTCTGAGTTTGAAGGTCTTTGACTGATTTCTCGAGATTCATGATGCTGAAATAAACAGCGGGAAAGGATGAGAAACTCATCATAGGAAACCTGTTATGCGATGTTATGAATGTAGATGCAATGTTTTCAAGAATCTTTAGGAAATTTAGTTAGCAACGTCAGAAAATGATTTGGTCACATCTTCATTTGAGGAACTCTGATTCTTGGATGCTCTTCAATGAGAATCCAGCTCACCATATCCAGTGGGTCATAGCCTCTGATTCGGGATACTTCTGAATTTGAAGGTACATGCCTAGAGGAACATAAGTCCTCTTGCCCCTTGACAGGTACAGTGTCTCTGATTTGGAAGATAGATGGCCAGAGGAAAATAAATCCTCTTGCCCCTTGATTAAGAATTCAGTCCTTGATGAGAGCACCTGAAATTGTGTGCCCTAAATTCCTAAGATCCTTGAAAGGGTTAGTTAACATGCAATGTTATGATGTCATGATGTCATGATGTTATGCGAATGCAGTACATTAGGAAAAGCATAAGGTAATAAGGACAAGCAAGTCCTACAACAAAACCTGCAAGGAAATCAAAGGGTTAGTAGCACACACAAGAAAGTCACACAAGTGTCCTTAGGTTTAAAGGCTTGCATGAAGTCCGTAGGTAAGTACCCTTCTCATTTAAGTTTAGTTGGTTTAACCTGTCATAGATAAAGATCGGGTTCTAGGGAGCTCATATCATTGACCTTTCTCAAAGGCACTATTTCAGTTCAGCAATCGAATCACCGACCGAAAACGTCCTGAAAGTCCATTCCATATGAGTGTAGCTTCGAGTATCAACCAACTTCAGTCGGAACCAAAGCCAGCCATCTCGCTACTTTCTAATAGGCCAAAGTCAAGTTCAACTAGGGTTCTAGGGGCAAATTAGTGCTTAATGACACCACGCAGCAGCAACGTGCTTCCTCAAGTCGGATCCCAAAACACCAGGACAAACCAATGTGTCACACTAATGATGGCCACCATATCAACCGCAGCAGTATACACCGTGCAGTCTCCTTGGTCTCGTGCCATTTACCTAAGGTACTCAGATCCGGGTTAGGATCTTTCACACAAGTAAATGCAAACAGGCCCACAAATATAAAGCAAACAATACAAACAATTGAAAACATTTAAAGTGAATCCTAAACTTTAAGGTAACCCCTCTTTTTATTAGAAATCCCCAGCAGAGTCGCCAGTTCTGTAACACGGTGGGAGAACTGACTTTTTGAAATGTTGCGGATAGCAAGAGTCGCCATTGACTTTTATTTTATCCAATATAATAAAGGCTAAAAGAACAGAAAAAAACATTTTTAAAAGAATTTGAGTTCGGGGGGTAAGTTATACAAAGGGAAGGTGTAAGCACCCTTTGTATCCATGGTTATCCATGGGCTCTTAATTGCTTAGCTCACTTTTATTTTCAAAATGTTTGAAGCGTAGTGTGTGAATAGTGAAAACGTTTTTAAGGACTTTAGCTTGTAAATAAGTGTAGCCTTGTTTTTGAAAGTATTTGAAAATGAATGGGAAAAGGAGTTTTGAATTTGAAAAGAGTAAGCAATCAGGAGCACCTACCCTAAGTCAGAAAAATTGTTCTTTTAGCTTTTCGGTTTGAAAAGGCTATCCATACCATAAGAGGGTAGGAAGTCCTTTCATTGGATGTTGAAGGGTCTTCGAGGAAGTATCGTTTGCCATAAAATTGTCCCTACCATATAGAGGGTAGGTAGTCTTTAGGGGAGGATATAATAGTCATAATCTTTTTTAGGCAACAGGCGAGGATACCTTAGCAATTGGGACAATCATCATTTACCGAGGCAACTTCGAGGGACAAGATTGACGATGATAATGAACTGAGGGCAACATTTTCTTTATGTATCTTCGAATTCGAGGGACTTGACTATTTTAATATTGAAAGGCAACAGGCAACAGGCAACAAAAGAGGTTACCCTAAAGGTGTGTGTGTGGTACAATCATGTGGTTAAGTTCAGATATTTATCTTGTAAATAAGTGGTCCAATTCATTTTAAACAGGCTTGCACTCCCTAGGATTACTAACCACATATTTAAATAGCTTGAACCTTCAATCGAACCTTCGATCAATCATGAAAATTAAGAATGAAAAGAGAAAGATTAGTGTAACACTCCATTTATTTTCATAATTTAATTTAATTAGATTAACTGAATTATGAGGAATTAAGCAATTGGGCTTGAGTTGTGGTTAGTAAGGGAGGGGGTGTATTGGTAGGCCCTATTACTAATTAAAATAATTTTATTTTATTCTTAATAAAATAGAAGGAGTGGTAGAATAGAGAAGGTTACAGTATTGGGAAAAGAAGTCTGAACGTGAAAAGAGAAGAGGAACGGAGAAGTGCGACCAAGGAAGAACGAAGAATCAACCTTCAGGTAAGGGGGGACTCTTCCGTTTATCTTCTATTATGGGATTATAGATAGTATGATAGAATTGATCGTATCATTCGCATCAATTGGGTTGTGCTTAGGTTGTAGAAATGTTAGGTTTTGGGAGGATTGATGCATAATGATTATATTGATCATGTATTGGTGATAATTGGATGGTTGAATGTATTATAATGTGCTATAATATGTGGTTGTTGTACTGTATGCGAAATCTGGTTGGAATGAGATTTGTTTGGTAGTGATTCGGTGAAAGAGGGACGAAATCGCAGGCTGTTTTCTGCTATTCGGAGCGCTGGAATTCGCCAGTTCGCGCCGCGTCCAGGAGTTGGCGCCGCGAACTGCTTAGCAGAAGGCCAGGAATTTTTGTTGTGTTCAGTACGCGCCGCGAACATATGACCGCGCCGCGAGGGCGTAGTTTTTATTCGTTCCGCGCCGCGAACCTTTGTCTGCGCCGCGAAGGCGTAGTTCCTATTCGTTCCGCGCTGCGAACTGTGTGTGGCGCCGCGTGCTGTTAGTTGTTGCGACTGTCCATTTTGAAAAGTTTTAAAGAGGTGTAACTTTTAAACCGTAAACCGGATTTTGGTGTCGTTTCGAGTACAGTAAAGCTAATCAAATAATTTATATACTCAAATGGTGTTTTGAGTTGTGGCTCGAATTATTTTTAAAACACCCGATCTTATTTGTTTGTGGCGGGATATGTTTATAGGTACACTAATGAATGTCTTACCTGTATGATGTTGTGGTTATAACTGGTGTTTATTATACATGTATTGTTGGTATGAAATATGTGTTTTATTGATGATTATGACATTGATCGATGTATGTGGGTGATGAGCATGTTATGGTTGATGCATGCATTCATAATCATTATGTGGCTGGTCCTTGACGATGGTGGATCAGTGGTAGCTAATTCCCATTGTGTGGAATTAGTGAGTGGGTGTTGCCGTATCCTTGATGATGGTGGATCGGTGAGTTGGGTTATCCCAGATTTTGGTACCACATGCATGTAGTTGCATTGCATTAGGCTGTTTTGCTATTATAACATGAATGGAAGATTGTCCAATGTTATAATATGTGTTAATTTGGTCGTTTGCTTACTGATTGTATGGTTTGAATCTGATCATAACTGTAATTGGGTGAATGGAATGTGAAATGATATTTTATTATTTATATCTTATAACATTAGTTAAATGTGAATGAGACTCACCCTTACTGTTGTTATTTTTCAGATTGAGGAGTAGCTCTCGTACTTGGTGAGGATTAGCTCGTCAAGTAGTATTAGAGTCAGTTGGGTCCGTGTCATGCTCTGGTCGTGTAACACGGGGGGCGTCGTTTAGAATTAATTGCTGAACTTTTTATTTTGGATGGATTTGTATGTTGACGCTCTAAGTCTGTGACTTGGCTGTTTGTTATTCAGATGTTAAAGATAATTCCGCTGTGTTAACATGATGAATCTGAATAAATTTGGTTGACGTTCTCCTTTATGGCATGACATGAGTATTATTGTTTAATCATTGGAAGTTGTAATGCCCTTATTCATGTTTACTCTGATTATTGTTTATTATTTATGCGGGGTATTAGAAGGGTGTTACAATAGTGGTATCAGAGCATTGTCGGTCGTTTGAGTCAGAGTCTTAATGTCGGTTAATCCCTCGTATGCGATTAGTGTAAGGTTGACACTGTCGATACTTCTTGTTCTAATAGATATTGTTTGATATTTAGCAGAACAATGGCTGGAAGAGGAGGAAGAAACGATGATGCTATCGCTGAGGCTCTGGGCATGATTGCTGGTGTGCTGGGAGGGAATGCCAATGGAGCTGGAATTGGTGCTGACATGCAGCTGAATAGTTTTCAGAGGAACAACCCTCCGTTGTTCAAAGGCACTCACGATCCCGAAGGCGCCCAGAAGTGGCTGAAAGAGATTGAAAGGATCTTCCGGGTGATTGATTGTGACGAAAATCTGAAGGTGAGATATGGGACTCACATGCTGTCTGAAGAAGTCGATGATTGGTGGATGGCTAGTAGGCACGAACTGCAAGCTGCAGGTGTTGCAATCACTTGGGCTGTGTTCAAGAGAGAATTCTTGCGGAGGTACTTTCCTGAGGATGTTAGAGGCAGGAAAGAGATTGAATTTTTGGAGCTGACACAAGGTAACATGACTGTGCCGGAGTATGCGTCCAAGTTTGTGGAGCTAGCAAAGTATTATGTCCACTACAACAATGATGAGGCTAGTGAATTCTCGAAGTGTGTCAAGTTTGAGAATGGTCTCCGCGATGAGATTAAACAGGGTATCGGATACCAGAGGATTCGCAGGTTTGTCGATTTGGTTGACTGCAGCCGAATCTTTGAAGAGGGCAATATTAAACTGAAGTCGTCGCACTCTCGCGAGTTAGTCGACAGGAAAGGGAAAAAGCATATGGATCGTGGTAAGCCTTATGGTAAGGGTAACCAGAAAGCTGGAGGCTGGAAGAAGCCTAGTGGGGGAGACTCTAGTGCCCCTATTAAGTGCTTCAAGTGTGGAGAACCTGGACATCGCATTCACGAATGCAAAAGTGAGGAAAATAAGTGCTATAGATGTGGAAAGGCAGGTCACATTGCTATTGAGTGCAAAGGGAACACTGTAACTTGTTTCAACTGCGGGGAAGAAGGTCATATCAGTCCTAAGTGTCCTAAGCCGAGGAAGAATCAAGCTGGTGGTAAGGTGTTCGCCTTATCTGGTTCAGAGACTACTCCAGAGGATCGGTTGATTAAAGGTACGTGTTTTATCCATGGCACTCCTTTAATTGCAATAATAGATACTGGGGCAACTCACTCGTTTATTTCATTGGATTGTGCTAAACGACTGAATTTGGAAATATCTGAGATTAATGGAAGTATGGTCATTGACACTCCTGCGTCGGGTTCAGTGACTACTTCGTTCGCTTGTTTGAACTGTCCAATTGATATTTTTGGTAGAGAATTCGGAATGGACTTAGTGTGCCTTCCGTTGAAACAACTTGATGTTATCTTGGGTATGAATTGGTTGCAATTTAATCGGGTTCATATCAATTGTTTCACGAAGACGGTTATTTTTCCTGAAGATGTCAGTGTTGAGGATTTAGCGATGACGGCTAGACAAGTGGATGAAGCAATGAAGGACGGGGCTGTCGTGTTCATGTTGATTGCGCACATGGAAGTGAAAAAGAAAGCGGTGAGTAGTGACTTACCAGTAGTATGTGAATTTCCAGAAGTCTTTCCAGAAGATGTAAGAGAATTGCCGCCAGAGAGGGAGGTAGAATTTGCTATTGAACTAATTCCTGGAACTAATCCTGTGTCGATGGCACCTTATCGTATGTCGGCATCGGAATTGAATGAGTTGAAGAATCAATTGGAAGATTTACTTGAGAAGAAATTTATTCGTCCTAGTGTCTCACCGTGGGGTGCACCGGTGTTACTAGTGAAGAAGAAAGAAGGTTCAATGAGATTGTGTGTGGATTACAGACAACTCAACAAGGTTACTATCAAGAATCGGTATCCCTTGTCGTGGATTGATGACTTGATGGATCAACTAGTTGGAGCATGTGTGTTCAGCAAAATTGACTTGAGGTCGGGATATCATCAGATTCGGGTGAAGACGGACGATATTCAGAAAACAGCATTTAGAACGAGGTATGGTCATTACGAATATACAGTGATGCCATTTGGAGTAACCAATGCGCCGGGGGTTTTCATGGAGTATATGAATAGGATCTTCCATCCTTTTCTGGATCAGTTCGTAGTAGTATTTATTGATGATATTTTGATATATTCTAAGAATGAAAAAGAGCATGCGGATCATCTTAGAGTGGTATTGGAACTATTGAAGGAAAAGAAACTTTATGCAAAACTGTCAAAGTGTGAGTTCTGGTTAAACGAAGTGAGCTTTCTTGGGCATGTAATTTCTAAGGATGGTATTGCCGTTGACCCAACGAAAGTAGAAGCAGTGTCTCAGTGGGAAGCTCCGAGGTCAGTTTCCGAAATCCGTAGTTTCCTTGGTCTGGCGGGTTACTATAGAAAGTTCATTGAAGGTTTTTCAAAGTTAGCATTACCGTTAACTAAGTTGACTAGGAAGGGTCAAGCGTTTGTTTGGGATTCGAAATGTGAAGCAGGATTCCAAGAGTTGAAGAAGAGGTTGACTAGTGCGCCGATCTTGATTTTGCCGAATCCGGCGGAATCTTTTGTTGTTTATTGTGATGCTTCGTTGTCAGGATTAGGAGGTGTACTGATGCAGAATCAACAGGTAGTCGCTTATGCGTCGAGACAACTCAAGGTGCATGAGAGAAACTATCCGACTCATGACTTAGAGTTGGCAGCAGTGGTATTTGTGTTGAAGTTGTGGAGGCATTACCTATATGGTTCAAGGTTTGAAGTATTTAGTGATCACAAGAGTTTGAAGTACCTCTTTGACCAAAAAGAGTTGAATATGAGACAAAGAAGATGGTTAGAATTTCTCAAGGATTATGATTTTGAACTGAATTATCATCCGGGTAAAGCAAATGTTGTTGCCGATGCATTGAGTAGGAAGTCCTTGCATATATCTATGCTTATGGTGAGAGAATTGGATTTAATTGAGCAATTCCGAGATTTGAGTTTAGTATGTGAAGACACTCCTACCAGTGTTAAATTGGGTATGCTGAAGCTGACTAGTAGTATTTTGGAGGAAATCCGAGAAGGTCAGAAGACTGATGTAGAGTTGGTTGATAAGTTGGCTCTGATTAATCAAGATAAAGGAGGTGAATTCAGAATCGATGAGAAGGGTATAATGAGGTTTGGTAATCGTGTTTGTGTTCCTAATGTTGCCGAATTGAGAAGAGGCATTCTTGAAGAAGGACATCGTAGCGGATTGAGTATTCATCCTGGTGCTACCAAGATGTATCATGACTTAAAGAAGCTGTTTTGGTGGCCTGGAATGAAAAAGGAAATAGCTGAATTTGTCTATGCTTGTCTGACTTGCCAGAAGTCGAAGATTGAGCATCAGAAACCGTATGGAGCTATGCAACCGTTATTTATTCCAGAATGGAAGTGGGATAGTATATCTATGGATTTTGTTTCAGGTTTGCCGAGGACGGTGAAGAATTGTGAAGCTATTTGGGTTATTGTAGACAGGTTGACAAAGTCTGCTCACTTTATACCAATGAGAATGGATTACCCAATGGAGAAGCTGGCTCAATTGTATATTGACAGGATAGTGAGTTTACATGGTATTCCTTCGAGTATCGTGTCGGATAGAGATCCAAGGTTTACATCCAGATTCTGGGAAGGTTTGCAGAGGGCTTTGGGTACTAAGCTGAGATTGAGTTCTGCTTATCATCCGCAGACGGATGGACAGACGGAAAGAACTATTCAATCACTAGAAGATTTGTTGCGTGCTTGTGTGTTGGAAAAAGGCGGTGCTTGGGATAGTTATCTACCCTTGATCGAATTTACTTACAATAATAGTTTTCACTCGAGTATTGGTATGGCTCCGTTTGAAGCTTTGTATGGTCGGAGGTGTAGAACGCCTTTATGTTGGTATGAATCTGGCGAAAGTGCCGTGATTGGACCGGAAATTGTTCAGGAGACAACAGAAAGGATCAAGATGATTCAGGAGAAGATGAAGACTTCTCAGAGTCGTCAGAAGAGTTATCATGATAAAAGAAGGAGGACACTTGAATTTCAAGCAGGAGATCATGTGTTCTTGAGGGTGACCCCCACAACCGGTGTTGGTAGAGCACTGAAATCAAGGAAGTTGACTCCGCGATTCATTGGTCCGTTCCAGATTACGGAGAGGATGGGAGAAGTGGCGTATCGTATTGCGTTGCCACCGACGCTTGCGAATCTGCATGACGTATTCCACGTATCACAGTTGAGGAAATACATTGCTGATCCATCTCATGTGATCCAAGTCGATGATGTACAGGTAAAGGACAATCTGACAGTTGAAACTTTGCCTATGAGGATTGAAGACCGAAGGCTGAAACAATTGCGTGGCAAGGAGATAGCACTGGTCAAAGTAGCTTGGGGAGGACCAGCAGGTGGGAATGTGACTTGGGAATTGGAGAGTCAGATGAAGGATTCCTATCCAGAGTTATTTGCCTAAGGTATGTTTTCGAGGACGAAAACTATTTAGTGGGGGAGAGTTGTAACACTCCATTTATTTTCATAATTTAATTTAATTAGATTAATTGAATTATGAGGAATTAAGCAATTGGGCTTGAGTTGTGGTTAGTAAGGGAGGGGGTGTATTGGTAGGCCCTATTACTAATTAAAATAATTTTATTTTATTCTTAATAAAATAGAAGGAGTGGTAGAATAGAGAAGGTTACAGTATTGGGAAAAGAAGTCTGAACGTGAAAAGAGAAGAGGAACGGAGAAGTGCGACCGAGGAAGAACGAAGAATCAACCTTCAGGTAAGGGGGGACTCTTCCGTTTATCTTCTATTATGGGATTATAGATAGTATGATAGAATTGATCGTATCATTCGCATCAATTGGGTTGTGCTTAGGTTGTAGAAATGTTAGGTTTTGGGAGGATTGATGCATAATGATTATATTGATCATGTATTGGTGATAATTGGATGGTTGAATGTATTATAATGTGCTATAATATGTGGTTGTTGTACTGTATGCGAAATCTGGTTGGAATGAGATATGTTTGGTAGTGATTCGGTGAAAGAGGGACGAAATCGCAGGCTGTTTTCTGCTATTCGGAGCGCTGGAATTCGCCAGTTCGCGCCGCGTCCAGGAGTTGGTGCCGCGAACTGCTTAGCAGAAGGCCAGGAATTTTTGTTGTGTTCAGTACGCGCCGCGAACATATGACCGCGCCGCGAGGGCGTAGTTTTTATTCGTTCCGCGCCGCGAACCTTTGTTTGCGCCGCGAAGGCGTAGTTCCTATTCGTTCCGCGCCGCGAACTGTGTGTGGCGCCGCGTGCTGTTAGTTGTTGCGACTGTCCATTTTGAAAAGTTTTAAAGAGGTGCAACTTTTAAACCGTAAACCGGATTTTGGTGCCGTTTCGAGTACAGTAAAGCTAATCAAATAATTTATATACTCAAATGGTGTTTTGAGTTGTGGCTCGAATTATTTTTAAAACACCCGATCTTATTTGTTTGTGGCGGGATATGTTTATAGGTACACTAATGAATGTCTTACCTGTATGATGTTGTGGTTATAACTGGTGTTTATTATATATGTATTGTTGGTATGAAATATGTGTTTTATTGATGATTATGACATTGATCGATGTATGTGGGTGATGAGCATGTTATGGTTGATGCATGCATTCATAATCATTATGTGGCTGGTCCTTGACGATGGTGGATCAGTGGTAGCTAATTCCCATTGTGTGGAATTAGTGAGTGGGTGTTGCCGTATCCTTGATGATGGTGGATCGGTGAGTTGGGTTATCCCAGATTTTGGTACCACATGCATGTAGTTGCATTGCATTAGGCTGTTTTGCTATTATAACATGAATGGAAGATTGTCCAATGTTATAATATGTGTTAATTTGGTCGTTTGCTTACTGATTGTATGGTTTGAATCTGATCATAACTGTAATTGGGTGAATGGCATGTGAAATGATATTTTATTATTTATATCTTATAACATTAGTTAAATGTGAATGAGACTCACCCTTACTGTTGTTATTTTTCAGATTGAGGAGTAGCTCTCGTACTTGGTGAGGATTAGCTCGTCAAGTAGTATTAGAGTCAGTTGGGTCCGTGTCATGCTCTGGTCGTGTAACACGGGGGGCGTCGTTTAGAATTAATTGCTGAACTTTTTATTTTGGATGGATTTGTATGTTGACGCTCTAAGTCTGTGACTTGGCTGTTTGTTATTCAGATGTTAAAGATAATTCCGCTGTGTTAACATGATGAATCTGAATAAATTTGGTTGACGTTCTCCTTTATGGCATGACATGAGTATTATTGTTTAATCATTGGAAGTTGTAATGCCCTTATTCATGTTTACTCTGATTATTGTTTATTATTTATGCGGGGTATTAGAAGGGTGTTACATATG